>NC_048904.1:20608050-20663113 GCF_011077185.1 Oxyura jamaicensis | reverse complement strand
CCCCCCCTGCCTCCGCCGCGCCCGGCGGCCGCTCGGCACTGGGGAGCCGCCGCCGCGCCGCCACCGCTTTAAATGGTGGCCCGGCCGCGCCGCCGCCCGCCCCCTCCGCCGCCCCGCCCGCCGCCGCTGCGCAGGATGCGGCCGTGCCGCCCGAGAACGGGCCGGGGATGGGGACAGGGATGGGGCCGGCATGGGGCCGGGATGGGGATGCGGATGGGATGGAGATGGAGATGGGGATGCGGATGGGATGGGGATGCGGATGGGATGGGGATGCGGATGGGATGGGATGGGATGGAGATGGGGATGCGGATGGGATGGGGATGGAGCCGGGCACCCACGGCCGCTCAAGCGGCCCGGCCCCGGGGGGAGCGAGGACAAACAGGTGGGGCGCAGGCGGGACGGGGCAGCCCCGCTCCTCGCTTCTCGTTCCCCGCGGCCGCGCCTGGGAGCCGGGGTCGGGCGCGGGGCCGCGGTTTCGGAGCGCCCTTGCCCGGCGGGCAGGGGGCAGGGGGCGGGCGGAGGGCAGCGAGCAGTTCTGCTGCACGAGCACCGTGTGAGGTAGAGCTGCTGCTCATCGCGTGGCCCCGAACTCAGCCCGGACCAGCAGCGCTCCCTGGGTGGTTGTGCAGCCTGCCTGGTCCAGCTGCAGCTCGGAAGTGTTTTATCTCATAGAGAGCTGATTGCTGAGTTTCCAACACGTTGTGCTTCAGCGAAGGCAGAGTAACACGGCTCTGATGGTCTCTACCTGTTGAGGCCCAGCCAAATTTTACTGCATGACCCAGAAGTGGTAGAGCACGACTGCTCTGGCAGGCACGAGTGAGGGGCTTTGCCAGCCAGGTCTTGACTTCAGATGGAGCTGGCTGGGGCTTTGCAAAATCATCATTGTTCCAGTAATCATTTAGGCATTTTAACACCTTAAAATCTCTTTTTTTTTTTTTTTTTTTTTTTTTTTTTTAATTTTGTCCTCACTATTTTTTAGCTTTTTTTTTTTCTCCCCTTGAACTGTGGTTCTCCATGTCCATTTGTATTTGGCAGAAGTTACCACAACCAAGTTTTTCAAGGCGGTGCTATTCAATTCCACCACAACCAGAGCAGACGTGCTCAGTGAAAGAGGACAGTCCAGTGAAACTGGACAGCCATAGCAAGTTGGAGGGGTTTGCAGCAGGGCCAGGACATAACAAGCATAAGCACCACCAAAAGCAGCTGGAGTTCTCCACTAGAAATTATAATTCTGGGGCTCAGGACCAAAATTTAGCTTTTCCACAGACTGAAAACCTCAGAGGAGATTATTTCAGAGTCATTTGCATATGGCGATCCAGCTTGTGCCATCGCTCAGGCCCTGTTGTTCATCGTTTTGATTCACCACTGGAGGAAAACACAGCCACACTTTCCCGACCCCCCCTCCCTTGTTCACCACCATCCCACTGAGGGGCAGAGCTCACATGCAGGATAGGTGCTGGGGGCTCGCAGGTGCTGGGCGCTGGGCTGCTGCCTCCGCACAGCCCCGGGCTCAGGCACGCTGTCCTCCAGCCCCACCAGCTGATGGGGCCCAGGTGCCCCCTCGATGCCCGCGCGCTGCGTTGCTCGCTGCCTCGGTTCGGCTGTGGCACGGTGTCGGTGATTGCCTTCCCAGCCATTCCTTGGTAATGTCAGCTCCAGCCCCCTTTCACATCTGAACGTGTGCAGCGAAGTGTGAGCTCTTCCTTCGGTGTTTATTTACCTCTTGCCCACTTAAAGCTCCTCTCTGAGAATCTTAGCTGTATTTATTAGTATTAAAAAATCCGGCTCTAGTGGCTGTGGAGAAGAGTTTGCAGGCATGACTCAAGCTTGCCTTAAGTGCTCAAGATTCAGAAAAGATATAAACATAAATCATCTTTTCTAATAAATCTCATTGTTTTGCAGGAAGCTACCTCATGAATTTGAAAGTTTTTTTAAGGCTTTTTTTTTTTTTTTTTTTTTTGGGAAAAATGTGCCTTTTTTTTCGGGAAACTCCCCCCTGAATTTTAAAAATTTTTTTTTTTTTTTTTCTTTGAGCAAATCTGCAGTTACATTCAACATGTTTATCCTCTCAAAAAGTACAGAAAACCCATCTGCTGTCTACTTCATGCTCCTTTTCATCACACCCTCGTTACCTACAAAAATCAGTCTGCATATTCCGCGCCAGATTCCCTAAAGGCACATAAACAACGACACACTAGATCAAGGTAGGCCTGGGGTCTGTCCTAGCCCAGTATCTTGTTTTGGAAGTGCAGCAGAGCCTCCAGAAGAAAATGCAGGAGCTCTGGAGTTTGCAGATGTCTTTAATCTGCTCCTACCATAAGTCTCATCCTGGTCTCTCATAGAGAGAAATTGGTTTAAGCCATGAAGCATGAAAAATTATTCTAATTACATTACAAATTTCGATATAGTTAATCATTACTCTGGATATTCCTGATATCCACAAAAGTGCCCGGTCCCTCTTCCACTCTTGCTAAGCACACGGCTTCAGTGGTGTCTGGTGTCAACAAGTACCAGTTTCATCGGCCATCGCCTGAAACAAGAGCTGTGTTTATCAGCTTTCAATTTCCCGCTTTTTAAATTTAACTCTTAAAATAATTAGCAATCTCCCCATTTTTGTACCTGATCTCCTTCCACTCCATGCAGCTGGCTACCTATATTCAATCTGGTGCTCTCAGACAAGAAACTAAAATAATAACCTCTGCATCCGTTACTGCCGGGTTTTACTTTGAAGATGCATTTCATTTGGTTTGGCTCATGGAATATGTGGAGGTGAGAGAGCGCTGGCTAAATACTGTCCTGGAGGTATCACACAGATATCACAAGATATCACAACTTATCCATCCTTCAGAACCTGCCCTGAATTGCAGCCCTTATCCCAGTGGATCTAAGAGGTTCTTCTCCAGAACTTGCCCATCAGAGGAGCTGCGCTCTCTTGGGCTCAACCCGCAGTTCCTAGGCGTAAATTAGATTACGGCTGCTCCAGACTGAACTGCCCCACTCTTAAAGCCATCAGCGAGAACTTAGAGTTTCAACATACTAAATCATGTTAACGTTGTATCCCTAATCTGAACTGACTCTCAGAAAGCAATGTTATTATAATGAAGCTGCAGAATGACAACATTTTATGTATTTAATGGGAATATTGATAAAAGCACATTTTTATTTTTCTACCGGTGGGAAAGTCATCTCAATGTTATGCCTTGTATTTCACCTCGTAATTAGTCATTGTTGTACTAAATCAAGTTCCCAGCAAAAGTCCCTTGCTAAGTTCCCAGAGAGCAGCAACTGCTTTCTTTAGATGCCCTAATTCAGCACCGGAGCGTTGTGCTCACACCAGAGCAGACTGTAGACCTGATGTGATAAGATCGAAGCTATTCGATTTTTGTCTCTCCAAGAGGTGAGAGGAGATCTGCAGGGCATCTTCATGCACTGCTGCCCCTCCGTGCAGTCCCACCCATGCCCCCACCACCCCTGGACATGCACTGGGGGATGCACTCTACTTCCCACTGGGAAAGTTTGCTTCACAGAAAAATAAAAACAAAAAAATAAATTAGAAAACAGCAAGGAAAAAGAAAGAAAACTTAAAAACAAAGAAACAAACAACAAAACCTAGCCTGATCTTTTTAGCAAGAGAATTTGTTTAGAAGTAAACAGCCAGTGGTTAAACACATCCAAAAGCATATTCAAAAACATTTCTTAACTTGTCTGTCAAATAAGATCACGGATTCAGCCAAATTGGTACTGGATAAGCAAAGACACTGCCAGAAAGAAATCAGCATCATAGCTGGCATCCTTCAGGGGAGCGACGCAATTTCCATCACGGGAGGATCTTACCCACATCTACTTTCAAAGATGCTGTATAATTAAACATTGCTTTTATGTGGGCAACTGGCAGGGTGAACACAAAATCGTTTTACAACAGACCAGTGGAAGCAAAACAAAGAGCTACAGAATAGCAGAAAAGAGAAATAAGACAATATTTCAAATTTTGGTAATGTAGCATGCTGCTGCCGTGCACAGTTGGAGGTCATTTTGAACAACTGTAATGGACATGGTACAAGCAATTAATTTGTTGGGTGAAGTCAGTGTTGGGACAGCAGCCAGAGCTCCTGCTTATCTGGCGTTCAGAAAATAATGAATTTTTGGAGCAGAGGCTAGTGAAAAACCCTGATCCTTAACTCAGTGTTTTACTGAAGCTGTTTACAATGAGAAAGTGTCAGTGTGGCGCTGGCTGCCAGGGAGATGGGGAGAGCAAATTCTCTTCGAAGGATGTCGTGGCCTGGATCTCTGGCTAGGCCTTATATAAGAAGCAAATTATTAGATATTTGTTATAAGCCATTAAATGAAAATATTGAATTCTATTATAAATTACACACTTATAGTACATATAAGCTAGTAAATATAAAATAAGTGTTAGCGATTGCTCCCAAGCCTATGAAAAGAAATGCAATGGGTACTCCGTGCTAAAACACAAAGTACCTGGGCCTAGCACTCTGTGGCAACCCGCAGTCATGATCCTGTGTAAAACCGAACAGACAGAGCAGTGTGGCTCTGAGAGGGAAAACATTTTCCTGGTTTTGATGCTTGAAAATATATTTTTCCATTTTCACTCACGTCCCAGGCCCTGCCTCCTCTGCACGGGCTGCCAGTGCTTGCAAAGGGAAAAGTCTCTGGGGGAGCAGGAGCCTCTGGGCTGGGGCTGGGGCCAGCCAGGGGAATATTTACAGCAAGTTTAAGCCTTGAGCTCTTTATTTAAATTTGTTAGCTTTTTCAAACCACAATTGTCTTTGTCAAGAAGACGGTTTCAGAAATAACAAAAACTGAGTTCAAAATTTATCTAAATACTAGCATCCACTCAGTCCTGAAGCCAAACCTGCTATATTTTGGAAAAACAAAGCGTTATGAAATGAGCCCATTAAAGCAGCACACTTAGCAGAACGAGCTGTGGCACAAGGCTGGACACCACCTCCCACACTGCCACCTGACTGCAGTGAATGGCAGTTTAAAATTAACACC
Source organism: Oxyura jamaicensis (assembly GCF_011077185.1). Lineage (NCBI taxonomy): Eukaryota > Metazoa > Chordata > Aves > Anseriformes > Anatidae > Oxyura > Oxyura jamaicensis. The sequence continues at coordinate 20,658,097 of NC_048904.1, read as the reverse complement.
TTTTTGTCCTATTTCCCTCCTGGCGTTTGAGCCTTTCTAGGTCAGATCCCTCGTTTAACTGAAACCTGTGGTGGTCGGTGGCTTTCGTTGAACAGACAAAAGCCGGGGAAGGAACCGTGCTGAGTGTGCCAGAAACCGCAGGAGAGCGGCACAACGATGGCCCACGGCTGCCACCTCCCTTGTCCCCTGAACTCAGCTGGTGCAGGAGGACCGAGGCCCTGGGGAAGGACCGAGGCCCTGGGGAAGGACCGAGGCCCTGGGGGAGGACCGAGGCCCTGGGGGAGGACCAAGGCCCTGGGGGAGGCCAGGTCTCCTCTCCTTCAGAAGGTGGTGGGGAACAAAAGCCATTTCTCCTCCAGATAATGGGTTTGAGTCAGTTCTGGGCAGGTCCTGCTCTCTAGATGGGAGCTCTGTGTTTCCCCGCAGGCCATGTAGGACGCACGTCCCCTCCACGTGCCACCAGTACCTGTCCCATCGCTCTGAAGGCCAGGCAAGCATTTGAGAGGAGTGGATCAATCAATTATGCAAGAGACACTTTAAAACTGTTCCTCTGAGATGGCAAATATTTCAAAGAGGCAGCTCTATTAGATGGGCACTTCAGCCAAATCATTAAGATCCCTGCAATCCACAGAGAACAATAACTTCTTCTTTTCAAACACTCACTATTATCTCGGTTTCTGATTTACTGGGAATATTCTGATTCACTTAATCCTTGAAACATCTCCTCCGATGCTGAAGGAAAATGAAGGTCCTGCACGTTCTCGGTAATTAAGTGCAGTGGCTTTCCCTACGCAACCGGGGTTTGGGGCCACCCTGTGACAAGGTGACAAGGTGACAGGGTGACCTGCCCCATGGCAGCCCCCAGGCATGGCTCCAAAGGGGGCAGAGCGGGGGCCAGCCACACCTGGGCTGCCCCCATCCCCTCCCGGCCATCCCCTGCCCCAGCCTTTCCCTTCAAAAGCCCCCTCGCCCCCTCAGCAAGAAGCCCCCAGCGGTGCAAAACCGTCCATAGCAAACACCAGAGTCACAACTGCTTCTTCAGCCCCCCCTGCACACGCTGTGATGTGGTCCTTCTGCTTCGAGGCAGAATTAATAACTTTTTCCTGGGTTTTCCTATCTTGATCATCACTATAGCGCCTGAGTGCTTCAAAAACAGTAATTTATTTTCACAAGATAAGTGGTATTATTATCCCTGTTTACAGAAGGGCTACTGGTCAACAGACACACAGCGATTAAGATAAAAATACCGTTGATTTGAGGTGTTGAGTTTGAGTTTGTTTTTCTAAAGGCTTGCTTTCCATAATCTTATTTTCAAGAACCAAAGGCTCCCCTCTGTGCCAAGCAGCCCAGGCCACCCTCCACCCCATTTCGCAGCTCGCACACCTCGGCATGAGCTTTGCTACTTCCGCCCAGAAATTCACTGCCTTTTTTTTATATTTTTTATTTTTGAGTAAAGTACACATACCTGCACATAGATTGTGTCCTGGCTGGCTTTGCCTGGATAGAAAAAAGGCCAGAAATGTCTCATTTGTGAACTGCTTCCAGAGGTTTAGGAGCTTGCTGGACAGCTCACATTAGAATTAAAATTCTTGTTCAAAGCCATAACCAGCTGCAGAATTTTCACTCTCGTACCTTCCTGACTTTAAAGTTACACTCATTTAGTGTGTATTTACTTATTTGTATTTAAATAAAGAAAGGTGCCTTGGCATAAAACAGAAAGTCATATGCATAATTTAATAAATTTTATCTTTGTTGGCAGTGTGTTTTTTTGTTTAGTTTTTAATAGCGTTACAGAAAACTCACTTTTGTATACAGAAGTGGTGTATCCCCAGGGGCTGCTAAACAGCTTCACCTCTGTTAACAGCTCAGACCACAGCGAGCAGCAAGCCACTAAATCACTGGTTACTATTAGCTAATTCTGTACAACGAGCAATCTTGGTCACACCCCCACAGAGCAAGGTGCCGACATACCAAAAATTCTATCACAGCTGGCACTCATCTTAATTAATCCTGACAAATCTTGATAATGAATCACGGAGAACATGAGGTAAGCATACGATAAAGCAAAGAGCAGGAATCTTACGTAATTCTCTGCACTCCAGTGACTGCAGACATCGAGCCGTGAGATTGTTTTGGAAGGCTTTATGACAGAAATCACAAGTGCTCTTTGTAAATTCACTTTGAAATTATTTTTAAGGTCTCTTCATGGTTGTGTACTTTCCGTAAGAAGGCAGCTGTTTTCCCCACCTATTTTGTTTATTCCCTTAATGGCTCTCCCCATCCATTTAGCAGAAAGTCTGACCTGTGTCAGATTTGATGCCTGCATACAGCAGTGAACAAACTCAGGTGAAGTACATTGACGTCCTGGTCTCCCCAGCTAACGATATCGTGTGCTTTCCTATTAACATGGCTTTGACAGATTTCTACCTTCATTCATTTGCTTTGATAGACAGAGAATTGCCAATACATTCACAACTTTTTTCCCCCTTTTACAATACTTAATCACAACTTGTATGCCCCATTATACTCCCTTTTAAAGCGACTCTTTTCCTCAGCCCCACTGCCAACACGCGCCCCATGGGCTGCTAAATGCTGCCACCAACCTCAGCAGAAGGCAGCCCCACTTGGCCCTGCCACATCGCTGCGTGTCCCTGGCACTGGGGTGGCACGGCAGGAGCGGTGCCTTTGGTACAGCCGGCCCTGGAGGACGGCGCCGTGGGGCTGGAAGAGCCATGAGGCTGCTGGGGGCCGCTCTGCCTCCTGTGAGGTGATCCTATTTATATTTTCTGGGATGCTTTGTTATTATAATTATTGAAATGAGATTTTTCAAATCTCATTTAGGGACTGGGAAAACGCAGGTGCTCAATTTCCTCTCCCAGGAAACCCTGGGCTAATAAAAGATTTCTAGGCAGGTTTCTGGAGCTGAGTGTAGAAGGGAACCCAAAACAACTTGGAGCTACTGCAGAATGAAACCAAAATTTTCCTTACTAAAAACCTGCCAGCCAGGAGCAGCAGGATGCAAATGGCTAAATCAATGGGTTCAGACAGCACGCTCAGAGGTGCTGGGTTGGGTGTCGAAGTAGGCGAACTGCTTCCAGATCTTGGACTGCCGGGAACGGTCTGGCAGGCTCAGACCTGATCCACTTCCACCGAGGTTGATGAAAACTCATTAATTTAAAAGATCAGATCATTAATTTGAAAGCTATTGACAGCAGCAAGAGCAGGTCTGAAAAATGAAATAACACAAAGGCAGAAGACATCCTTGCAGTCTCACAGTATGAATCCTAAAGCTGAGTACAAGCAGAACGAGGTTAAAAACTTAAACAGGACACTGTTCTACAATGTTAGGGAAAGAGTGGGCACGTGCATATCAATATATTTACACCTAAGAAAAAATGGATTTTATCCTCAATTAGTTCAGATCAATGACTTTGCCATTACCAGTGAAGCTAAACTGCATGGCAAAGGGTGAAGGTCCAACAACGCTCCGGCACAAGGCCCAGCCAAACCTCGGCAGCCTGCTGGCTCCCCTTCAGAGGCAGCTCTTGCCAACGGGAAGCCTGCTGGAATAAGATTTGCAAACAGGTAGAAAAAGACTCTAAGCTTTTAATATGGCATGGACAGACTCAGTCATCTCTGCACATAGCTGTCATTTTCTCATTTGCTGGCAATTCAGTTTTTTAGATGCTTCAGGTTAACCAAAATACTTTGACACAAATCGGAACTTTTTGAATGAACGCTTTATTTTTTTTAATAAAATAGAATTAAATACTATCTCTTTATTATTTTCTTGAAAAAGTGATCTCAATGTTTTATGTGCAACCTATACTGCAGACACTGGGTAGCCCCTGACCCTAAAAGAGCTGTCTGCAAGGCCACAGCAACAAGGAGGGGAGGGTCAGCAGAGCAAAGACCCTGGCTGAGGACCCCCTGGCTCAGGGGTGGCTTTGGGCTGGCTCTGCTCTGGGCTGGGTGCTGGTGGATCACGCTAGGGATGCTCTTGGAGCATGGTTTTAGACAACAAAAGGCAAGTATTATTTTATTGTGATGTGCACAGCTGAGAACTAAATCTGATACAGATATTGGATCAAACCTTGTACTCTGTGGCAATCTAATTTTATCCTGACACGTTGATTGCTTGCTCTTCATCTACTGTTGCCGTCCCAAAGGGTGCTAAGTGAGAGAAGCTGTATTTTCTTTCCTTAAGAAGATGACAGAAAATAAATTCAGAAGAACACCCAAGAACAATGTGGGTTTTGTTATTCACAAGGCAGCTTTGAGAAGGGGAAGATTTGGAGTTGTTTGAGGGCCTTCACACAAATGGTGGTACAGAATGTGACGGATTTTCATACTGCTGTTTTTTTAAATGCCTACAGCTGCTGTTTCCTCCTCTGTGAGAAAAGATGACCGTGGCGTTGGTACATTACAGGGCTGCATCTCCAGGAGCTGAGTGAAATTTGTGTGCTTAGCCACAGGACGGATCTCTTCAGCCCTCTGAGCCCTGACCATTTCGTGGTCTTCGATCCCCAGAATAAAAAAGGCAGCTTTTGTGTGGGAGAGGCGTAGGTGGAGGGCCTGGGACAATGGAAGGGCTGGAGGTGCCCTCCTCCTCACCCCAGCAGTGGGCTGCGCCCTGGAGCACCCGATTTGCATAACAGAGAGGAAGAAAAGAAAACCCCAAAAGGTGAAAACAGCGATCATAGGTGTGATGGGTTTAGGCTGAAGCCCCAGCTCTGGGGGGAAGCTTAGGCCCCAGGAGGCCTGCAGGCAGCTGAGTTTGGTTAGTAAAGCCTATAGAGGCAGCCCAAAACAACGCAGTTGGGGAGTGTGGGTGGTTTTGAAAATCCCTGTATGCCACCCTCGCTCCTTACCTCACGTGGGAAATGCTGAATTTCTTTGCAAAGCTGGGCCTTAGAAACATGGCACCCAAGGATGGACACTTAGGAATCCACAGCTCACAAACCAGCCACGTTCAAAATCAAAATTTAGGTGCAGGTTTTACTGCAGGTTTTCAAATCCTTAAGGTAAGGAACTTTTCCAGAGGTACACAAAACACATTTTGGAAGGTATGCTGCGTATAACTAATTACCTGCTTAAAACAGTTATTTAAATAAGAGCTTGCAAAAACTAAGACATTTTCACAAACTTCCATATATGTAAAATTACAAACCTAAAGCCAAGCTATCCCAGCATCAGACCCTGCCAGCAGAAGTAACAGGCTCCTTGTGAAGATGTCATCCCTGAAGCAGAGGCAGAAGGAGAAGCGAGTCCCACGTCAGGCTGAAAGGCACTTATCTGACACACGTGGAGCAGCAGATACCTTGGGAGACTTCACCTGTGGGGGAAAGCACACCTCCTGCTCAGAGGTTTGGTGTATTTCACCAGAGGGCCGTTATCAACCACTTCTTTGCTGCTTAATTCTATCGGAAACACAGCGTAGAGCTTTCACTGCGCAGGTCGAACAGGAGCGGCGAGATCCCTGCCAGATCCCCCTGTGCGCCTAACTTGCAGGTCGTGGATTCAGTTCAATAATTATGCATATTAATCCTGCTAACAAAAGATGAAAAACTGGTGTAGATATTTGCAGGACCAGAACACAGTGGTTAATTTTCTTGTAAATATTCCAGAAAAATAAATCAAACACAGGACTCTACATCCTGTTAAGGAAACATCATTTGCACCGTACAACAACTCGCTATTTCTTACTGAGCCTCACTCACACGTAATAAATCCAAACTTTGATGTGTTGCTTAATTTTAGCAACTTTTTCTCTTGACCCAGATACAAACATGCTTTTACTATTGGGAAATGAAATGTTCACACAGCAGTACAAGTTTCCCCATCACTTATTTTTTGAATTAGGAGAGTTTTTCTCCTTTAATTACCTACACTGACAGTGTTCTGCATTATCTGTAAATTCAGAAGTTTTCTTATATATCTCGTCTGCTTTCTCTGTTAACTTAGGTTATAACTCTGACTGAATCAAATTGAAATTTTTAAAACATAGAAATGGTGGCTCAAGGTTGGCATTAGTAGACAAGAATAGATCCTTTTTTATATAAGATTTTTTATTAAAAGCAATTTAGTTTAAAGAAACAGAAAATTAAATTAAAAGAGCGATGTTGGAATGTATGTTCATTTCAGACAGTTCATTTAATTGGAGGGACAGCTGATGAGCAAGAAACAGGCTGGTCTGGAGCCCCGCAACATGGGCTCGATTCCTAGCTCTGCCACAGACATGAAAAAAAAAAAATCGGAATCCTGGACAAACACCATTATTTGTTTTTGTTGTTTAATTCATTAACAACTTTCATTCTCTTCAACGAAGAAAAATTAAAAATGGGATTTTGGAAAAGAGAGGAACAAGTGAAAGACAGGGAAAACGATGACAGCCCTTAAGGTGGAAAAACATCCTGGGGTGGATATTCCCTCAGGTTGGAATTCAATTATTTCACCCACTGAATAAGTTTGCTTGTTCCCAGTTTACACGATCTGATTTCTTTATGTATTACTGGGCCTAAGTTTAATTTTATTTTATTTTTTCAGGGAAATAGGTGGAGAACAAAATGTGCCCCTTCCAGTGGGGTGGATGGGTGGCCCCTAGCTCAGTCTCCCCATGGACTGTGACCAAAAAGCCAGCACGGAGCAGGTTAGGCTGGTGGCCAGCATCCCTGCTTTCAATACCAAGACAAAATAAATAAAATAAAATAAAATAAAATCCCCAGCCCTCTTAGGTTTCTTCTTGCATTTTCTTCTCAGCTTTTCCATTTACACCTTGGTATTCCAACAGTAAGTACACCACATGAGGAAGTCCCCCATCAACAGTGGAAGCATGCGAGCGTTGCTGGTTTTGGCAGGGCAGGCTTTAAGCCTGAAGCTGCAGAAGCCCTGCAGCCCGTAGTGGTTGCGGCTGCACAGCCCCAGCGACACAGGGCTGGGCACTGCCGACCACCTCAGGGGGACAGGCAACCACATGGGTTTTACTTGAGGTTTCTTTTTTTACCTTTTTTTTAACCGAGACATTAATTCCACACATGGATAGGATTCAAACCCATAGAACATCAACTTCCCATCAAAGGAATGTTTTATAGGTGGCAAGATTAAGATGTGTTGAACATTAAAGCTACATCATTGGAAATCACAGTAACTGCTAACAATCTCCTTGAAACAGAGCAAATTGCCTTTAGTTTTTACTGCCAGAAAGGAGAATGTCCATTTCCCAAATATGAATTTTTACTATCATTTTATCTCTCTCTCCGTGTTTATGAAGCAAAAGTTATGAAGGCATTTCAAACATAAATTAGTTGAAACTTCTCCTTCCTAATTCCCACCAGAAGTAAGCTCAAATTCTCTAGATCAAAGTATTTTGGAGTTCATTTTCCATGCCTACACCAATACAATTATGATATTTTTCACATCTAAGGAGCAGAGTCTGGAAATTGGGGGGGAGTGGGGGGGGGGGGGGGGAGGGGGAAATACCATTACTACAACCCTTGAAGGAACAAACTTGCTTCACCCCACCCATGCCTTTGATGTCCAGGTCCCTGACGTTGGTTTCTCAGCAGCATCTCACAAGTTTAGGTAACTGCTTTGCTTGGCCATTCCTGGTCCAGCCCCATCCATGTTGGCACTCTGTGCCCTGCACCCAGCATCTTGTGCAAGTCCACCAGAAACAGCACCATGAAGCAACAAATATCACCCAGCAAAAGCACAACAGCTGGAAAGCCAGTAGCTAAACAAGCCAGGTTTAGCAGCTGCATTACTTAAAATTATTTAATTGACATTGAGTGGCTGTATCATTTAAGTCTTCGCAACATAAGCAAAAAATGACTTGAATCAAATGGATACGACAAAATCAATTAATCATAAAAGTATACATTTAATGTCAGACCTAACCACTTTAGGACAATGGTTCCATTTTTACTGTGTCACAACAGGTTTTTCATTTTATGGGTGCAGTTCTCATTCAAGAGCTGTAATTTCTTATTTGGTTCACCCTGCGAGAAGTCTTTGCCTTCTGCTGAAATATATACTTAGAAAAGCATTCACAGAAAGGTTACAACCAACAATGAAAACAACCATCCTAAAACCACCATCAATTTGGGGCATTTCCATCAATCCTGTTCCCACCGCTGCTCCCGTTGGTGCTCAGGGTGTTAAATGATTTCTCACTTTCATTCTCAATCTGAAACTGCACAAAATTCTCACATTTAGCAACTGCTGGAAGCAATGCAGAGAAAGCTGAAAAGCTCCTGGGTCTTTGTAAGAGGCAGGGAGTGTTTTGCCTAAAATGGACCTGTTTCAGTCAGCATACTTCATATGAATTGAGTTTTAAAACTTGAGCCGAGCTTCCTGCTCGCAGTTACTGGCCTGTCACGCCATATGTCACAGTGCCATTTGGGTCCCCCGAGATACGGGTTCAGTTCCAGGTCTTCTGCAGTTTTCCTGGGTAGGGCCCTGGGAAGCGACCTCACTCCCTGCTAGCGCAGTTCATCTTCTGTAAGGGAATGGCATACCTGCTAATTCACTTTGCTCCAAGACACTTAGAGCCATAGCAGTAAAACCTGTGAACATACGAGAAAGAGAAAAGCTTGTAAATATGATTCAAAACCAATCTGGAGTTACTAAAATGCAATTGAATTCAGCTTCCTCTTCCTCCACTTACCCTCAGTGATGTTTCCCCAGAGCTGCTCTCCTGAGCCATGCATGCAGGCACCCGAACCCAGCCTGCTCGCCTCCCAGGTCAGCAAGCTGAGCCTTGCATTGGGATTAAACTATGAAGATGCAGTCCCTACACGCTTCGTGTTCATGAAATGACTGAGCTAGGAACGTCTCCAATACTGGAACATGAAGAAGAGGAAGAAGAGGAAGCCTTCCTGCCGGAGCAATGGGGATGCTGGCAGAAGGTCAGCATCAGGAGGTCTGGCAAAGTGGTCATGCCGCGATGGTGCAGTGCTACCAGGTGTGGTGGCTCAGGTTTGTTGTTTACAGTCTTTGGTCCCCATGGAACCGCAAGGCTGCTGATAAAGACTCGGTTACTGAATGGCATCACCACTGCTTCATAATGTCAAGGCAACAGAATTCACAGAAGACATATCCTTTCAAACTAGTGAGTTTCTGCTCAAGAAGAAAATTGGCTGGTGAAGGTGGCAGTGCTGAGCACAGACTGTCATAGTTTGATGTAGTGAGACGTGTTACAGAGCATACACCGTGAACAGCTGACTTTTTACAACAGCTGCATCTTCCAGGTACCTTTCATAGAGGTGACTTTTGGAGGAGACACTTCCATGGGAGCAGAAGTTCTGGTGGCAGTGGCTGCAGACCCGACGGTGTCCCGGTGCAGACGCCTGCCTTGTCACAGCGCCAGGAGCCGGAGCCTTGCTGCACGCAGGAGGGGCAACACGATCAGCTCTCAGCCACAGCCGAAATGCAGAGTCTCACCCGCAGTACATCAGACTGTGTGGAGGCCTCATTCAAAAACAGCCCTAATATTCAGAATTTAGAAACACCATCTGTTAGAGACTTGGTTAAGTAAAAATATCTCATTACTGAATGTAGATCTTGGAGAGAGATCACTTTCTTCCCTTGTACGTCTGATTATACCTAACTGGACAGTCACAAATAGTTGTTGCCTGGTATTTCGGAAACATTTCCAAAGGTTTCTAACATGAGACACATTCCTAACCCATAGCAAAAGAATTAACTGTATTATTAATATGAAATTGGTAGTAGCCCAGGACACTTGAATTATGTTGCTGAGAGGTGTCTTTTTACTGGCTTTGTTTCTCCTGGTAAATAACAATTCCCCTAATTACAGATATAAATCTGCTGAGGTACGAATGCACAGCTGAAAGTGATGAAAATGTTTAATAAAGTATGTCCCAGAAACAGAGAACGCCATTAGATTGAGCACGTTGACCACGGGTTGTTTGGATATGCTGAGAGAACCACACACCCTCAGGATGGCAACGGTTCTATCACGTGATAAATGGAAAGGGGGAAAAACCACTTGGTCTGGTAATTATAATTGTTCCGAAATATCCAAGCGACTGATGAGGCATAAAAATCCTTTTTAGCTGTACACGTTCTTATGGCTTCTTACAACAGGGAAGAGCATATTTTATACACACCTTGCTTATAAACAGCAGACCTTTAATGATTTTGTTTTTCAAGTTAAGTTTTATGAAGACTCAGTTATCTTTTGTGGTCTGAGTTTACCTCTATGATTCAAACTTTTATCACAGATCTCTACAGAACAGAACTGGGAACAGCTCAGAACTGTAGTTTATTTTTAAAATTAAAACAAAAAGCACAGTTTTTAAAATTCCATACTCACTCAACTATTTTACAAATCCTTTTAATTAAGATTGATTATTCTAACTGTAGACTTACCATATTTCACCAGCACAACTTCTCACATCACAGACCTCCCCAGCCCACCGACTCCAATAAAAAGACCGACAAAGACGGCAAAAGGACCTGGAGTGTCTGCATTTGTCCCCAGTGACTGTAAGCTGTGGAATGCACAATGACCTTCCGGACCTCCAGATAAAACATAAGATAGCTCAGTGCAATGCACAGGTTGGGTTTCATAACTCGTAATTATTCAGCACTACTGCAAGTCCATCCCCAAATACCCATCCCACTGGCAGGTACCTGCTTCCCACTGGGTCCCGGAGGAGACCCGACGAGCTCGGCCTCCCTGCCCGTGTTGGGAGGCAGCACAGAGGCTCCTTCCCCAGTGGCCAGCTCACCGCCTTTCGCCACCACTACAGCGATGGAGCTCAGCACTGAAATTGCTCCTTTTGAATACCAACAAAGATTTTCATGTCACGCCAGGGGTGGTTACACCTCTCTACTGCTGCTTCTTTACTTTAGCATTATTAGCATAAAGTGTGTTCCTAACTATATGCCCCCTTCAGAGGGATCTTTGACATAACATTTTCAAAATGTTGTCCAAACAACAAAATCGATATTCTGGGTGTGATAGCAAGCTTTCCATCACTAAAAGCATTTCCCATGCTGTGTTTTTCCAGAGCATGTATACACCAAGTACTTTTGGGAGCCCCCGGGATGTTCCCGGGCAGCGGGTATGGAATTGCCCATGGCAGCGCTGCTGCTGGGACCCGGGCATGGCCGAGCCAGGGCCCGGTGTGGGCTTGGGGCCACCTTCACCCCTCGTTCAGCCTGCCTGTGGCAGAATCGTCCTCACCACGTGCCTCAGCTTTGATTTGAAGTCAAAGTGCAGGGACAGCACGCTTTTCCTTTGGATAAAGAAAGATCTCACGAGTTGAATTTTCTTGAAAATCATTCTTCTAATTTGCATCCTGAGAGGCAACCAGTCACAAGAGACTTCTTAGTCCAGATTTCAGCATGAGGCGATGTCAGAGAATGACGCTGAGGAACACACAGGTAGCTGCTGTATCTAGCTGTGCTAGCGCAGACCTCTGCTTAACTGCGCATCCACAATAAAGCCCACCAGCAAGCATTAAAAAACAAAACAAAAACAAGAAACAATCGTGAAGCACAGGGGTTGCAATTTTAAAATCAATTCTCTGGATTGGGTGCCACCAAAGATTAAACCAATAAAAGGTTTTTTATGAGGAAACTTGTATGGGAGAGGAACAAATCCACTGAAGAAGCTCGAGCTGGCGTGCGGTCCTGAATTAATAGCTTAATGTAATTCAGTTCTTGCCGGTTGCCTGGAAACTAACTTGGAAAAAAAAAAAGTGAAAGCACAAACCATAATGGGTGTAGAGGGCTTAATAGGGAATTATTGATGCCAACAAACTGTTAGACAGTCTGATGTATTTCTAACAAAATCACTCAAAACGCTTCCTTTATTATTATATGGTATTCTGAATAACAAGGTTCAAGGCCAAAGAAGATAAAACATTGCGTCGCGCTGCTGGTTAGTGCAGACAGAAGAGGCTGACGTGCTGGTATTTGCCATCATACCTACGGCAGGCCGGCCCTTCTCTTCACCACTGCTGCTTTTCTCGCTCTCTTTTTTTTTTTTTTTTTTTTTTTTTTTAACTTTTAGCATAATGTAATTGATGTCTCTAATGGTAAAAGCAACAAAGCACTTGTGCATTTCTCACCAAGTCGGCTGGCTGGAATTAGCCCTGTGGGTCTGTTCAAACGCAGGGCTGAGTTTATTAATTTCAGCCTCAAACAAAAACTATTTTCTGAGGCAGGCACAGCTGTTTGTCAGCACCGGTTTGGGGAATATTTGGGTGAATCCTCATACTTGTGTCCATCGACCAAACAATAAAAGACCCTGACGAGTGCCCACAGGGCCCCCCCAAGGCAGCACCAGCAGCGGCAGCACCCTGGCATGGGGACCCCCAGCACCCAGCCCTAACATACCAGAGACCATCCACAGACACCCAAATAAACCAACTCTGTGCTTCAAAGACAAACCCTGGCAGGTTTTCAGGGGGTAAGAACGATCATATGTTAGAAACAGCTTTGGAAACAGATTCTCTCTCTTCCTCCCCATCTAACATGCAAGTGTACAAGAGATGCATAACGTGAATCGTAATACAGAACATATTGTAATATATAACAGCACAAAACTAATTTTAAGCCTGCTACTGATTTATCTGTTATGTCGAGATATTCAATAGTTACCTCAAGAGCATTTTAAATAGTCACTAAATAAAGCAAATCATTATTTCTTACTAAAAATGGAGACTTTAAATGATCCAGTTACTGGAAAACCAACAAACTGTAATTTCTTTTGAAATTTCACAGTTCCCTTTCCCCACTGTAAGCAATCTACAGTAATAAAGTATAAACACAGAGATCAAATGTCACAATGTAAATGCTTAACGACTTATAAATGGTACATTAAATCCCTACAACCTCAGATAAGACAAACAAAATCACAAAACATTTTCATTGCAACTCCTTACAAACTATGGCTATAAATGGAAGACACAAGAGCTAACTTATTTTCTAATCTTACCCCATTATCCACAATTTATATTTTCCAAGTCTCTCTTTTATGGGTCCTTGTGTCAGCAAAAGGGAAAGGTGAGGCCATTTCTGTCTTCACTCATTAGAGGTCTTCATGTATATTCCGGGAAGGATGGAGGGGAGTACGCAGGTTTCAGGCTTAGAAGCTGAAAAATATTTTCAGAACAGACTGCTCTCCAAACTAGTCTATTAAATGGCTATCTAGCAATGCTTTTTTTTCTGAGCAAGCACTGTAAACCTGACCCTGGAAACCCCGGTGCCCGCGCCCAGTCCCAAGACGACAAGGCGATAGCTGATGCAGCCGTGTTGCTGCCAGATACCTCATTTAGGCTCTCGATGTACGGCCTTAATGACAGTGCTGTAGCTGTCAGTGGAAGCAATGGCTATATATTCTCCCATAGGTATTTTTATCAAAACAAACTCTACAGCTTCATGATACTGCCTTCACAATAGAATCGAGGCATCCACACATGTCCCCAGGCCACAAGACAGAGCGGTGAGGAAGCCCACAACCGCTCGGGGGCCACGGGACCTGGCACCAAGCACAGAGCCCACAGGACCGTGGCCCATGGATATCCTGCAAAAGTTCCAGCTCCCCAAAAACGTGGCACCTAAGGCAGCCATATGCTGGGAATCATTAGCGATTGCCTTATTTAAAGTGGGTTTCACTAAAGCAAGCATGGAGAACCTTGACATAAATCACAACCATTTGAAACGTCTATGTATTATTTCGCTGTCAAGCGAGGCTTCGTACAGATGGCGTGGTGAAGTCAGACAGCTCGGGAGTGTCAGGGCTGTTTTATTCTGCTTCACAGTTGTTGTTTTTTAAATCAGAAGAGGGTGATCTGAAAAACAGAAATGACTTGATGTTATCATCTGAAGCCCTATTGAAACACTGGCAGTCACCAGACTCGGATGTGACCTCTAAGCTGGCCCAAATGGTCTGGGAAGTCCTTGAGGTGGGACCGCTGAGCACAAACATGGATGCTCAGATGCTATTTCTGTGCGCTCATTTCCCCAGCTGTAACCACACTGTAGCTTCTGGAAGTATATATGATCAGCCTGAAGCTATTATGCCAGCAAACTACAGCTCAAGACAAGTCTCATCAGAACCTTTTAATGTAAATTGCTGTCTCCTTATTGACGGCTGTGGAACTGAGCTGATTTATTGAAGTTCAGGAACTGCCTCTTAGTTTATAAACTTTTTACAGTGGATGTAATGAAAGGGATTCATAAGCCCTTTCTTCTGGAAGGAGGAATATGTCCTCCTGAAGTTCAAAAATGTCAAGTTTTGCTTTATTTTTTTTTATTATTATTATTTTTAATAGCTGCTGGAATAAGTCATTCATAGATTGCTACTCTGTACATTAATTCATATATTACAGATATTTGTAGCCAAAGCAGAAAGTCCTAAAATCTAGAGCTTTTAATGGGAACATTGGCAGTTCCTTTATTATATCAAATGCAAGCAGTGGTGTTAAAAATTCAGGTATCAAAAACTATCAGCATATGATAAATGGATGGTGAGCTGCTCATGTCACACCACTTATTAAGTTGGTACCATAAATTATTACACTGTAAAAATCAATGCTTATTTCAATCTTTCTCTCTTTCCATATTGCTTCAGCTGTTTTCTAGAATTCATTTAAAACCTGAAAGAAGAAACAAAAAAGCAAAACTGAAAATGTGAAACAGGAAAATTCATTTTCTTCATGCTGAATTGCCCTCCACCATCGGAACAAAAGAAGGCGTTACAATTAACAGAACCCGCCAGGCCCTGAGCTGGGGACCGATCAGCCCCTGGTGGCTGGGGCAGGCCGGAGCCACAGCTGGACACCTCCTGCTGGACACCTCCTCGGCCATCAGCCTGAGAGGGTGCTAAAGCTGTCAGAAGCTGCCCACTTGGCAGCAGAGGAATGAAGAAAGTAGATTTGGGACTTGCAGCGAGCTCTCTGAGGTGGGTGGGCGGCCCAGCCCTCCAGCACCCCAGCTTGCACAGGCCTGGCCGGAGGTTTCCCTGCTCACAGACCTGGGAAGGGCTGCCCTGCCTGGGGCCTCTTCCCCTTTCTTTGGTGAAGAAGAGGCACCTGGAGGCCCCACCAAGGCCTGTGTCCTCAGCACACAGCCTGTCACACTGCCAGGGACAGCCCAGGCCCGCCATACCCGCGCTGCGGGGAGGCTGCATAGGCCCGTGTAGGCCCAGCTTACGGCCCCTCAGCGTGGGCTTCACATGTGGTGGAAGCAGCCCACCGAGTGTGTTGCAGGGCTTGACTCCCTGCACAGTCACAGCATTAGCTTTCTGCAGTCAACACTTAATTCTTTTTTTTCTGTATCCTTTATCCTTCTAACAGTAGAGATGAATTACTGCAACTTATCACATTAAAACACACTGCAAACCTTTCCAGCATTCACCTAAACTTCAGCATCAAGTCTTGAAGAGTGACTTCATAACTACAGCTTTTGCTATCTGCATGCACAGCACTGGCGATTTGGGTGTTTGAAACACCTACCCCACCCCAAGAAAAAATATCTGTTGTCTGTGGCACTTCCCAATGGCAGCAGTAGCATCCACAGGTACCATACACTGCTGTTGGTAGGAGGTTTACTGACGTGGGACGAGATCTTCACTTGTATGAAATTGTGCTTTAAGCACATTTAGTTTCTCAAAACACTCTCTAGCTGCAAGTAATTGGTGCAGCTAACTTCTAGCTGGAAGAGCAAGAGCAGCAAAGGCAGCAGCTGATTGCTGAGGGAAAACAACGCCGCATTGCTGTTTGCATTGCACCATGATGCTTGTGATCAACAGCGTACTGCACCCATCTTTTGGAAAAGACATCACGTGCACACTTAGCAGCAGTGTGACAAACTCCTTTAGCGGTTAAGCACAACAAGAGAAATAGGTTTTCTATGTTTTATACTCATCAGAGTGTAAAAATAATGTCCTACGTGACTTGTTTCTGCAAGTTTGATTTCAGCGTGCACTAAGCACAAGATGCACACCAGCAGTGATTTCCCTGCTTTGTTTTGGCTGCAGTCCTCCTAAGACACGAGTACTTGGCCCTTCATCTGCCCCTGCACAGCAGCTGACCACTTGCAGTGCCATTCTGCATTCCCTGAAAGAGGAGGATTTATCAAATGCTACAAAAAATATATGAGCTGGTAAAACTCCCTTCTTCCGTGATGACCACAAGACCTGAATTTATTGCTAGCATGTCAGAGATTTCACAAAGAGCAGCAACAAAGAGCACATTATCTTTACCTCTGAGTTTGCAGTACATCTCATCTTCTATGAGATTTTATGATAGATGGATTCAAAGGGAAAAAGCAACAGGCCTCAGAAGCTTTTATGGCTTTTCTTACCTCATCTGTATTTGCAAAACACCTCAAGCTGGACCACGCACTGCCTCTGTTTTTATGCTTGTTTTTACAGTGGGGTCCACTGTTTGCTATAAATAATAGAACTGAAAAACAGAAAGTTATCAATAAGCCCTATATGGCTAAAAGCTGTAAGACATATTTCCAGTGCTCACACGGTGAGCGAGTGGGATGTTCTGATGCAGATGGGGGTGCCATTGATTTTCCTGATGGCCAGCTACAAAACTCTCTCCAATTCTTAGCCATTTTTTCTTGCATATAAGACATACATTAAAATCCTTGCTTGCACAACCAAGAAGGGTGCTTAATAGGACCCAACGGAACAACAAAATCTTTATGTAAATACTGTGCATTACGGTAATAATGGGATGTCACCTTTTGGATGGATAATTTCTTCATGAAATAAATCTTTCCATATGAAATTCCTTCATTCCCCAACAAACATAGTTAGAAAAATGTATTTTAACCACAAAGCAACAAAATGAACACAACCAAGCCCCCCAGCAGACAAAGGAAAGCAGCAGAACTGCTCCCACCAGCACGCAGGGTGCCTGCCTCCTCCCGACAGCAGCTTCAGCAGCTGGCCCTAAGTGCTTTCCCAGGCACTCACCTGCATCAGCAGCATTATACCACTTTGCTTTGTGGCAAAAAATCTGTGAAATTACACCAAAAGAATGTATTTTTTCCCTTCTGATGTTTAATGTATTGCAACGTATCACCGGGCCCTAGAGGTCAAACACCTGTGTGCTTCTCACCCCGTGACCACCAGAGCAGCTCCCCCAGCCAAGCGGCCGCTGACCGTTTTGCAGAGGATCCTTCGAGAGAAGTGAACTCGTTCATCTAGCAGGGGGAAGGTGCTGAATTCCACCTGAGTGCAAAACATGATCTTTATTCCACACTCTACCCTATTACCTCCAATTTATATCATCTTCCTTGTTTTACATAAGCAGCAGTCTGCAGTGTAAATCAGACCCAGCATGGCTACTTGCTATGGAGAGTTACTCTTCATTGCGGAGCTTTTGACGTGAAAAAATATCTTTGCATTAAAATCAAAAGAACAATCTCTGAGGAGTGTCTTAGCACTCAGACTATCATAACAACAAGGCATGGTAATAAATGAAAAATCATGCCATTTCTTTCTCTGTGCAGTTGGAGAGGTTTATCTAATTAAACCGATTATTCTATTATATCAATACGAAGCTAAGGGGTTTTTGTGTGCTTTTTTTTCTTAAAAAAATATAAAATGGAAAACCCCAATCTAATCCAACTCGCCACTCAGATTCCTCGCCCACCACGGCGTATTTCCCTGGGCAGCAGGGCAGCTGTCCCAGGCTGCGGCGTTGGCAGCACCCAGCGGCGTGGCAGGTTGACCCACTGCAGCCCTCTGCAGCCAGCGCCCACCCGCAGCACGACGCCCAGCCATGCCTGCCCTGGCCTCAAGGAACAAAGCCAGTTTCACTTTTACTTTGGGGAAAAGGCAGGTGGATGGAGGTGAAAGGAGAGTCAGACTCCAGGCTTGTTCTGTCCAGTTTTTGTTCAGTGAGGTGTGGAAGTCTAAAGCGACGCGCTTGCTTCACCTATGGCAAAGCATCCTTCAGAAACAGGCAGCACCACAGCGCAAACGTGGTAAACACCAGAGTGTCCATCAGTGTTTCAGATAAGCTCACTTTCATTCAGATAATCTTCCTTCTACCAATTTTCATAATAGAATTTAGTTGCAAAAACCGTGACTACAAGGCTGTATCGCTATACCTAGTCCCTTCATTTAAACAAATATTGGGTTCTGTACTCTTAAGCAGTTGATGCTTGTACTGAAATTAAAGTTAAAAAAATTTTGAAAAATTACAGCCTCGATGATTGCAGCTGACAGGATAACAGTAGCGTTACTGCTTCTGCTGTCAAAGGACGGCCAAAAGTAATGCACTTGAACTGTGGAAAAGCTCTCCATGTGATCAAGGCTCAGTCTCAATCCATGCTTATCACTCTACGCATGCACACACACCCCTGAATTAGTTTCACTGCAAATTATTCCTAGGCAATGATTACAGAGAACTCTTCCCTTCAAAGCACGCTTACTAAAGATCAGAGCTTACTTGCAGGAAGGGAGGTCCCGTGTCCAAGCAATGCTCGGAAAGGGAGATCATTTGCAGGAAAATTATTATTTAAATAGGGTTTTCAGATTGCATTGGCAACTTCAGTTCTGCTTTCACTGTTTCCTAACTCAGTCTCTTCTCGTGTACCCAGCGCTGTCCCCACAGGTGCCCTTGGCTCGTAGGGCTCTCTCCTTTCAGGCAGCTTCCCCGCGCATTGTGGGGCAATGGAAAGGAGCTGAGCAGGGGGTGCTTGCAGGAACTCCTTCGCTGGGATAAGTTGGGACTGGGAACCTGGAAAGTTTCCCCCCTTCTCAGCTGGCTGCTCGGTGTCACCGCCTGGGCGCCCCTTCCCATCCTGTGGAGCCTGGGAACAAAATTGACTTCTTTACTATAATTTGTGAGTTCAGATAGCATGTGGAGAATGAGAGGGAAATCTCCCATGGATGTTTCCTGCGTCAGGCAGGCAGATGAGGGCAGAAATCCCTGATAGAGCAGGCGAGATGATGAGCTGCCTCCTTCAGCTCTGAAAATCACTGCTGCCAGACAGCAAAGTGTGCCCAGGACAGGAGAAGGCAAGAGAGATAGGGCAGACACCTCAGCAAATGTCAGAGAAAATGAATGATCAATTTCTGCTGCAAAGGCTTTTCCATAGGTCATTTTCATGTACTCCAAACAAAACTTTCTTACAAAATTTCATTTTCTTACATATTACTTTCTTACAAATTACACTTTTCAGTGTGTCCCTATAAGTTTGTCTCAGCTACTTATTTCATATTACAGATATTATATTTTAAAAATATTTTTTATATTCATATTATTTTAAATAAAATCAAAAACTTTTAATTTTCTTATTGTTCTGACCTTTAAGTCTCAGATCACTGAGCTTTTCTAGCAAAGCCAATGATTTGCCCATGCTGCACAATGGCAAATCTGACTGCAAACTAATATTTGTGACATCTATTTATAGCAGAAGCAAAATCCCCACAGGAAGCTGGTAAATCCCCTTCTCTGTATTCAAATATTAGGGGCCAGAATATCACATTTCCTATGAAGGAATAAGGCTTCATTATCTGATCCCGGTGATTGATGTTATTCCCAAGTAATCTTTCAGATAAATGATTCCTTCCCATCTCATTTACATAACTATTTTATCACAGTGTGAATTAGTTCTTCACACTTCTGCATAGTTATGTCTCAAACATGATTTTTTTTTTTTTTTTTACTGAGTAATAGAAACATCTATCAAATAAAAACGATCTCTGAACATCATAGAAGACAACTAGTGCTAAATAATCTCCTAATAAGCCTCATATTGATTCTCTTTAAGCAATTAAAATGTTCAGGTTTTTCCATCAGTTCCTTCACAATGTGAATACAGACAAGAAAATCCAGACCATGCAGAAGGACCAAGCAGAAGGTAGGGCACACCTTGCAGGGCACCACAGAGAAAAGCAGCGACTGGTTTTATCCAGGTAGAATACCATACAGATGTAAAATCTGAATGCATAAAAACCACCTTGCACTTTCAGCATCAGCAGTAAATTCCTAAAACTTCCCATTTTTCTATCAAATACCTTCAAAATAAATATAGAAACAAACAAACAAACAAAAAGAACTTTAGAAGTAGATTTTGGTGAATTTGGAGATGAGAAAACCCATTACCTTCAAAGTAACCTGTTTTTCCTTGGATTATTTCCTTCACCTCTAATCTGAAGATGGTTTGAAAATGGGCTAAGGCCAAGATCACACTGGTCCTGACGATGTGCCAGAGCGAAGGCCTCAATCTCCGGAGGGTCTTTTCCAGACACCTTTATGCCTGTGACAAGAGTCGTGATAAATACAGTTGTTCAGGGGTCTGCAAATCTCACAGCGGGTGAAGCTTGTAACTGAAAACACAGTAGGGTTTTGTTGACATGAATAGTTGCAGTGAGCCACAAAGCTCTCACAATTCACCTGTGGCACATGTTTAAGACTCTTTTTTTCAACAAAGTACTTCAATTTCTTCAAAATAAAAATAAATATACTTAATGCCTAACCTTGAAGAAGGACAGAACATGAGAACGGAGGAAAAACTAGGTATACAAGATAATGATACTTATTCAACTTCAAGTATTTCAATATTGTTTTTAATTTAAAATCATTGTTGCTAAAAAGGTTTTCATGTCTTCAGATTGTCCAAATGCATGACATATATACATATATAAATTAATTCAGAATGATTTTAATTTAAAAAGTGTTCATACGTCACATTTTAAATGAGTACCTCATGCTATTATTTAGCTAGCAGCTGTCAGCAGCAAAGTGTGGAGAAAAGAGCAGCGAGGTACAAAATCCAAGAGCCAGAAGAAAGTCCATTTTCACTTAATTCTTCATTTTTCAGAGATCTCCACGCAGCCCCACACCTGTGAGATCAGAGGGGGCCACAGCCCGCGTGCTGCTGGCTGGCAGCGCTCGGTGCCGGGCTGCCAGGGCTCGGATGATTCACATTTTCCTCTGCGACAGCCAGCACTCGGCCCAGAAGATGTGTCAGCAACACCCCCTCAGCGCCAGGCTCCGGCAGGCTGCCTCCTCTCGGCTCCTGGCTCCCCGGATCCCTGCTGGGGGGTGTCGGGGCCATGTGGGGCTGGGCCCGGCTGCAGAAGGAGCCAGGGAGAAGCCTGGGCAGGGAACCTCTGAAATATGATTACCCACCATTAACAATATCAATTTCAGGTGTTTCTAAATATTTGATGGTGACAACGGAAGGCAGTTGAGGACCGTGGGCAGTCATAAAGGAGAAGCAATCTCCGTGCACTTTTACCTCTCCTCTTTAACAAACAAAACTCTCCCATTAACTGACTCCACAAGCACCAGGGGAACGTCCCCGTTGGGACGGGGAATGCCAGCAGCCTGGCTTGGGCTGGGGTCACGATGCCTTTGGGAGCAGCACACGCAGAAGACGGCGAGGCCCGCGGTGCTCGGGTATTCCCGCTCCGCTTGCAGGCCTCGTTGCCATGGCGCCGAGCCGCCCAGCCCCGGCTCCGCTGCCTGCACACACGCAAGCTGGAATTTCGTCTTTTCCGCACAAACACATGCACAATTACTTCGTTATTTGACAGAGGAGATCGGCATTACTCCGTGCTCGCTACACATCGACTTATTTCGGTGTGATCGTGCTCTGGACACGCATGCTGCCAGCTGAGCGGTGTTCTGCATAATTCGTGTCTCTGTATATTCCATGTAGTCTTACATAAAGGCATGGCAATCACTGAGATGTAAAATATATATATATATATATAAAGGTAAAGATGTAGCCATGGAATCATTAGCAGTACAAAGCAGAGCCAGAAAGATTAACTGATCCCCAACGAGATGACTTTGTTCCTTGCAACAGCACAACATTACAGAACTTGGTGTCAGGACTGCTGTAACTCTGGGAGTTCAGTGGGAATACATCTCTCCTAGACTTGTCTTTGCTGGCAAACAGCACTGAGCATTAAGGATATATTCATTTACATTCCTTTCAAGCTGATGCCAAAGTATCCTTTTCATAACATTAAAAAAAAAAAAAAAGATGAAATTTGCATAAACTATATGAAATTGCCACCTCTTACAAACTAACGATTCTGCTGAAACTGAGCACGTTTCCCTCCTCCTGGCATCTGTGTCAGAGCTGGCCAGAGGCGCCTGGCATGCCTTCGCCCCCCGCCGCTGACTTCCCTTACAGCACTCTGCAGCTCTGCGGCTGCAGGGAGCTCCCTGGGTGCTGCTGCCTGGCAGGCAGAGCTCGGCCTCGAGGCCCTTCTGCAGGTTCATCCTCCACACAGCCCTGAGCACTGAGCAAAGCCACCTCTGCGTGCCCGGTGGGGAGAAGGAGCCCCCCACCCCTGGGCTGCCACAGCTTGAGGCTGCTCAGCACCCCGCACTCACAGCACTCCTGGAGCCTGGCTGATTTACATTTGTTTTTAATCCATATTTTGGAGTTACAAGGACTGTCTGGCGACAGGAGAGGCTTGGATTCAAGTGATTTCTCCTCCTCCTCTGCTTGTTTTGCGTCAGCATTTACACCTAGATCTCCTACTTCAGGGCTGCAAAGCACCGAGGGACAACCACAATGAGCCCAGGGCCAGCTGCCTCCACCTGCCCCCATTGCATCCCTGAGGCTGAAGCCCTGTGCTGAGCTAGCCACTGGCAACAGCCACTTGGACAGGGCTGCCGACAGCGCTCTGCGAGCCAGAAGCCTTCCCCTACCTACAGAAGCCGTCGTTCCCATGCTTTGAACCAAAGACAAGCAGTTTCATAAAGCAAAGATGTGTAGGTGGAAGCAGCCAGGAGAGACGCACACCGACATACCCTGTCCATCCCGAATGAAACTCCAGGCAGAGTAAGGCACGGACCCAGCCACAGCGTCAGACCCCTCCTGCCTCCGCAGGCGTCGGGTTAACACATGCTGCACCCAATTTCGCTTTGTGTGCAAGACTTTATTTTCACTTAACACATGGCAGGGAGCTCCTGGACAGCCCTACCTGCTCAAATCAGACCAATTCCAGAAGAAAACCCATTCCTGGCCCTTGCACGAAAGCCCAAGAGATGGTTAGATGTAAATCCAGGCCAGCCCTTCCTCTTCAAACCATGCACAAGCCAGGAAGCAGATCAAGCAGCGCCTCTCCACCCCGCAGGCGGCTGGGCTCTTTTCTCTCTCAGCCTTTATGTGGAGCCAAAAACTCCTACGGAAACATTTTTATATCTCAAGACTCCTTGAGAATAACCTAAGTGCTACACTCTCGCTGCCAAATTTAATGCCTTTGTGGAGCCTGTTGGCTGGGCTAAAGGCTTGTCAGCCTTTCCAAGGGGTGGGTGCTCCTCGGGGCACCCCCGCATGGCACAGCCGGCCCCAGGTGCTGAGCCCCCCAATACCCCTCCTGCCATCACAGAGAACAGTCGGCTCCCCGCAGGACGGGCACCTGCAAACAGCACCCTGCTGCTCCTGCAGTGCCAGGTGGACCAGGGAGCAAGGGTGAGAGGACAGAGCCTGATCTCTCTGCATGCTTTGGAATGAAAAAGCTCTCCCATTAAAAAAAAAAAAAAAGTGAGGAGAGAGAGAAAGCAGCAGAGCACCCAGAGTAAATTAAAGAAACAAAATTAGAAACAATCTGTGTTTCAAAATGTGGTCAACAGAATGCATCACCATGACAATTCTTGCTAGAAGCAACAAGGGATGCTTCCTGGCAGAGCTGGAGCGGTGCTCCTTTGGTCCTGGAGCACCATCAAAATGCAATTTACAGCAACAAACAAAAAATAATCTGCTGTGGTGTTTTGTTGATTTTTATTCTTAAAGTGTGAAAACTGTACAGGAGGAACATGACCTTGCACTGACTTCTGTGAAACTCCTGATCCTAGTTTTAGTGACAGAAAATCAGAGATGTCTTTAGCATTTCTCTTAGTGGCTACACTACAGACAAAGCTAAAATAAAGATCGAAGATTTATACCACATATAAAATGAAATTGAGAGAGATTCTCATATTAAAGCACACAGAGGTGGGTTTAAATAATAGAAATGGTTCTTAAAAAAAGGATTAAAATAGCTAAGCAGGGAAAAAAATAAGAATATTAATTCATTTTAAAGGTCATCAACCAGTCAAAAATGTGGAATACGCAGCAACAAGTTACAGCCCAGCCAATACTCACACACTTCTGCAGAGGGGCTTGCTGGGCAAAGTGCCCTTGCACGGTGAGCACCTCTCAGCATGGCTGGAGCCTCCGCCCTCATCCTTCTTCGGCTTCAGCTTCCTTCCGTCCCAGCCGCCTGCAAGAGCAGAAGTGGAGGCAATTTTAAGGATGGTTCCTTAAAGTGAGCAAAACTTTGCATTCACAAGATTGGACTTCACATCCCAGCAGCCCTTGCTGGTTCGTGGTATAAAAATCTACAGCCAACAAAAATGGATTATTTTAATTTTGGGCAGCTGAGACATAGCAGCTCTCCTTGCAAATGAAGGAGTGAGAGTGTTTGGGTGTACCGTGATGGGGTGGAGGGTCAGTGGAAAAGCAAGAAAATCAGGGTGGAATCCAGTACCCAGAGAGAAAGCCAGGAAACCTGCCTGAAATGAAATAAAAGATAGGAGCATATTGATGACAAATAAAAAACATCTGCGGCTGTCTGAGGCAGGGGAAAAACAGAGCTCATCTATAGCTTGCAAACACAACTCACGTCCTGGTGCTCAGCCCTGCCCTGTGGCCTGAGCGCTCACCTGGCCCAGGGAGGTCAGGCGCTGGGGAGAAATTCCTTCCCCCGGGCACACAAACCAGCACGGGTCTGGCCGAAGGGTGCGCATGGCACACGTGTGTGGTAGGCATCGACCTTGAGCTGGAGAAACAGTATAATAAAAGTTTTCCCTTTTAAAAGAAAAAACACAGCTTTGGGCTGATCTAATAGCTTCGTAACTATCCGTCATTTCAGCAAATTGTCTTAAATTTGTTTTTAGAACAGCTTAAATAACATTTTTTTTTTTTTGTCAAAATACTTTTTATCAAGTATTTCATTCTGAATGCTGTTCTACGTTAAAAATAGTAAATTATTTACCAACTAAAATGAAAATACCTAACGTGGGGTCAAATTGAGTATTTTGCAGATTCTAAGGTGGAAGGAAAGTTTTTAATCACTTTTTTGTTTTAAACAAAGCTTTACTTGTTTCCCTGGGCAATTCAGAATTGCCAGGAAATAAAGGAAAGATATCACCCACAGCGAGGTACCATATAAGTAAATTATAACACAGAACACTGCAAAACTCCATTACAGTCCCATTCCTTTGTCAGAGGCAGACCTGCCTGGTTAGAGCAGTGCTTGTATATCTAAATAATACCTAATTCGCAGAGAAAGCGTGCTGGCAGGGAAATAAAAGCTAGCCGTACACAAACAAGACAATCAAATACCGTCAGAAGGCAGTCTATTCCTGCAACTGGAAAGAAGTGGGAAAAGAAAATGCATAGAACACTTACAATTCACAGCAGAACTATTTTTTCTTTAACGACAAAGCGTCCCTCCTTGTGCAATGGGACGTGAGGAAGGGGACGGGGAAGAGGAGTGCAGCGGGTGCCCCGCTGCTGGTGGGGAGCGCCCCGCGCTTTGGTGCTGCTCCTGTTGCTTGAGTGGCAGCTCTGGTCTTGTCGAGGAGAAGACGTAGTGCCTGTGCTGTGTGAAAACAAGCCGATTTGAACTAACATTCTGAATCCTCTCGGAACTTACTTTTCCATAGCAATGCCTCCTAAAATCATAAAACCTTCAGAGTGCGTCTTATCAGAGTTAAAGTGTATAAAAGAGGAATAAATGATATCATTGCACATTGGCTTTTATTTCCCCAGCAATACTTGAGATGCTTTGCTGCTCCTTTACATGAAAAGGCAACTGGAATCAAACTGATTCCCAGGCATCACCGCAGGATCTGTCTCACTCCAGCATTACCTCTGGACCCATCTCACTCCAGCATCACCCGTAACGAAGCGCTGTGCATTTCTGCACCACCTCCCGTGCCAAATTACCCCAAACTGCTTTGTGTGCTTGATCCTCCATGTCCTCAATTGGAGATGACAGCAAGGGAAATTGAGGCATCCAGAGCCACGCGAGGCACGGATTTGTCACTCCTATCTGAACACACTTCTCTCAAGCACAAAAAGAAAAAAAAGTCTTTCCCACGAACGCCACAATGAAAATAACTGCAGGGGATGCTGAAGTGGGAAACAAGAAGGTTTGTGCGCCATGAGGAGCTGGCACCTGCCTCAAGTGGGGCTGACAGGCGGCTCAGCCCTGCTGGAACTCAGCGCATGCGTGGGGCTCGGGCATCCATCCAGCCCCACAGCTTCACGCTGCGTGACTCATGTCTCCCAGCCGAGTGGTACAGGCACGGCCGCACTCAAAAAAAAAAAACAACCAACCAAAACAAAAACCACAACCAAAGACGCTGCTTAGTGATGCACAGCACCCTGCTAAATCGGGCAGCACACTTCCCAGGCAGCGCCGGGCTGGCACCCCGCAAAGGGGAGCCCCGGCTGGGCGAGGCGCCTTGGTCAGCCACGGGAGTGACAAAGTGCTGAAATTCCCCTGCGCCCCGTGTCACGGCGCATCAGTCAGAGAGGGAGCACAGCTCTCCTCCGCGCATCCTTCCAGCTATATTTATTTGGGAGAAGAGAGAAAAACATGCTCCTGTCACATTTTGGAATAAAAGACGTGAATTTTATGCAGAGCACCAGATGACTGCACGCAAGCCTGCAGAGATAGCAATGCAGACAGTGACACCTCCAGTCTCTTGGCTGCCTGGAGAAGGCGGTGGCAGCGTGGGCGGGCTGCCCGGGGGTCCCACAGGGCCGGGGGGCTGCAGCACGCCCCTGGGCCAGCCCAGCCACAGGGACCACGCTGGGAGCACCACGAGCGTAGGGAACCACAGGCAGGCCGCATCCCGGGCTGCGTTCGGATGAGCTGGCAAAACATTCTGGGGAGAGCAGAAATATGGGGATATTTCAGAACAGTTTTGTTTTACAGGAATTTTAATCCTATGAAATCGAAACTGAGGCATCTGTTCCAATTCTTACTGAACGGTAGTTAAAATAGTCGTACTTCAAAGTATTTTGCAAAGATACTCGGCCTTTCAGCTGAAACCATGCATCGGATATTATAAAATGCAAAGAGCAACCCTCTTCAAATAAATGAGACCTTAGCTGCAGGAAGGTTTTAGCTTCTCTAAACCTCATTTGTAAGCAGGGGTAAAATGGTAGAGTAAATGGAAGATCTTGATAGCTTCATGTCAGAAAAGACATGAACCATGGCACAGCAATGTCAGCGAGACTAAAATGAGCTGTTAAAGTACCTGGAATGAAACAACACAGGGTTTCCAAAGTGACAGCTCAAAAAAAAAAAAAAGAAGAAAAAAAAAGGATAATGGGTCAAGAATGATGAAATCTGTGCCTTGTTTCTGCTCTGCACTAGGACTTCTTTAAAATTTTTAGTCGGAACATATTAAATTGCCTCCAAATTAAAGTGTCAAGGTAAAACTCAGCCAGTGTTGTCCAACAGCTCGGTAAAACCGTTTGCAGCGAAGGAAACAAGAAAACAAACCTCATGCTGATTTTTCCGGGGGCACCTGAACCCGAAGAACACGCCTCTAAACAGAGGCACTGCAACAGCATAAATATGATAAAAACAGGCCCTGAAACAACAGCGCATAAGAAAGCTTTAAGTGCCTGTCAAAAGATTTTAAATAAGATTTTTGGAGCTAAAACATGATTTAGCTTTTCCAATATCGTATAAAACTAAAAAAAAAAAAAAAAAAGTGAGTTTTCTATTGACCTTCAGGAGAAAAATATTCCTGGTAGCTGATCGCCGACGAGGGTGGCAGAGAACAAGCAGTTCCAGCTCCTGTCATTATTGAGCAAATGACTTTTTCAACAATTTTTTCCACTACTTCATGGAATGGCTTAGCCCGATTTAATAGTTTCCAGTTCAGTAACTAAAAAAGCAGAAGGGTCTTCATTTTTCAAGGGTGAGGAGGACAAACAACAAAACAGAAGCGTTGCTGCTGTCAGGGCGCCGTAACCCCTGCCTGGCACAAAGCGCCCTCATCACGCGCGGGGCGCCCACCCCGGCCTTTCCAAGGGCTTTGGGATGGAGACAGGGAGCTCGGCACCGCCGTCAGTGCCTCCAGTGAATGACTGTGGGGAGGAGGAGAGCTGATTTTTCCTTCTGACCCCAAAATGAGGTCCCTCAAAAAGATAAATCCAGCCGCGGGTTGCTTATTTCTCAGGAGATTCACACAAGTGGTGGGTCACCTGCATCACACACGGCAGCCTGCCACCCGAAGGGCCCCTGCCTCTCCCAGGGGATGGCAGGGCCTTTTGGAAAGCTTACCAATTAAAACAAGAGCTCTTCCTTGGATCACAGGCTCCGAGTGGAATCAGTAGATTCTACGGTTTCATCACGCTGCCCTTTAGCTCATCCTCTGCCTTTTTACTCTTCGGTTTACATATCAGAAAACATCCCGATGTATTGAAGCATGCATGCTTGCATTGCCGAGTCTGTCCTTCCCATCACCAATGAGAGACCTCAAACTCTTTACTCACTGAACTGGAAGTTAGATTTGTTTTGAGTGACTGCTTGAAGCAACGGATAAGAAGGGGAAAAAAAATATCTTATTTATAAACTGCTTTTAGCTGGTGTCAGCTATCAAGATTGTGTTATTTGCTTACATCATTTAGGTTTGAAGGCATATTTTCTCTGTTATGACTATGTTTTGAAAATTCCTTGGCATTTTAATTGGCTTCGCATTTCGATTCTCTTGTCAAAAAAACAGACTTGCTTAAAAATCACAAACCTCAGGAAGGAGGAAGATTCTCCCAGCCTCCTGAAGGCTGCTCACTTTCTGCACAAGTTCACAGTCCATCGGCTGCAATTATTACAAAACCTTCAGCCCTGGTGCTACATTCACAACAAGAACCTCAGGAAGATCCAGCCATCCTGAGCTGTGATCGACCTGTAACAATCTGCTCGTGGGTGTCTGACTCAGGGAGTCCAGACCAAGCTTTTCATTTTTTACTTTCCAATTAAAGAGCTACAAAGAAAGAGCCAGAAAAAGCCGCACCTGGCTGGAGATCTGCAGAGCTGTGAAGGCTTTTTGTGGAAGCTGCAGTGTAAAACAGCAACACTGGGCTCTGGCTCCTCCTTCTCAGCACTGTCAGGACCCAACGATGAGGATTGCTCCCCCTTGGAGCTGGGCTACAAGGAGAAAAAAGCGGAGGTCGTGGTGGAGCAGGACGTGCTGGAGCTGCCAAGGACCAGCGCACGCTATCCTACCAGCTCCAACTTCCAGCCCCAAGCCCAGAGCAGCACCCTGCAGCTGAGGCTCCTGCTTTTCGGGTCCAAAGAGTTTAGATAAATTCAAGATTTCTGCTAAATTTCAGTCCCTTTGCATTATATACCTAACTCAGTGTGCATTCCTATTGCATTCCAGTACCTTAGCCAGACTAAAATTACTAGGACCTGGCAAAGCTCATCCACTTTCAGACACATCAGGAGAAAATGAGGAAGGTTGGGATTTTTCCTACTGGCAGAGAACAGCTTGCTTGCTACCGTAAGCTGTAGGTTAATGCCTCTGCATGAAGATGCAATGTGAACGGCCAGTTCCAACTAAGATTCAGTTTCAAGTTGCTTGAAAACTGAAAAGAAGGTCAGCACGCCCAGTCAGGTTCCCCTGCGCTTAGCTTTTATTTAGCTTTGCTAATTGGAGCTTTCTTCATTTCCTCTGTCTCTAGTGTGAGAGCACAAATGAAGTTGCAACAGAGAAATTTTATGTTATAATGTTCTTCATCTTATTACCTAAATTACAATACCATGAATGAAACCAAACCAGAAATCTCTATCGACCTGTATCTCTGTAACTAGAAATGTAGATTTTTTTTCAAGCCCTTACGTGTTTACATGTAGCTGGAGTAATTTGGAAGTCTGTTTATTAGCTGTCCAATATCATTGAAAAGGATTTTTCATGTGCCTTTGAGGTCACATACTTATAAAGGTGAATCTTGCTGCAGGAGCTGTTTGAAAAGGCTCAAGGACGGAGAGCAATTACTTGTAGGCTTGGGACCAATAACGGGAAATCCACAGAGAACTCTAAAGACCTAAGAAATAATCTCAACAACGTACTAAGAATAGCACAAGTCAGGAGAGGAGAACTTTAAAAAAAAAAAAAAAAACGTTAATGCGATTTGAACAAATTGCATATTATTAGATTGCAAAACCAGTAATCTCAACAATTTCCCTTAAGGCCACTTGCGTGCTCCTGCCCAGCGGTCCTAGTGCGCTGTGGGCTCTGCAGAGGGGCTGCTGCTGCCTTAGGCCCTGTGCGAGCGGCCTGAGCAACACCCATCACTAGGAGATGAAAACTGATTACATTTTCTCCGTTGACTTAATGTGTAGGTATTTCAGTGCATAGCCTGAGCTCCAGCATTTAAAAATTCAGCAAGCGTTTCATCAGCCAGAGCAGTGAGAACAGTGACGGAGTCGGAGAGGTCAGGGTAAGAAGCATGGGGCAATTAACCAGATATTATCCTGTAACTACACTAGTAATAAAGGAGGTCCAAAAAAAGGAGTGGGAAAGCCATTAACCAAGTAAGCTGAGTGTTTAATGAGCTTTCTTTGCTTCAATCTTCATGAAGAAGGCCATCTGAGAGCAGATGGTCGGCACAATAATACTGTAACAAAGAGGGAAGATTGTAATCTCATAAAAAGGGAACAGCAAGAGTGCCTGGCTAATTTAGATGTTTTCAAATTGGTTATGCTGATGAGCTTTATCTTTGCATAGTTAAGGAACTGTCTGAAGCTGTATCAGAATCTTAACTATTCTTGGGGAAGTCTGAAGAGGGAAAGACAACAAGAGGCAACCTTGCCTTTACGAACGAGGGGCTGGCATTGCTTTACGTGTCTGTTCGGTCAGCAGCCATCCAGCGAAATACTCCATCATTCCACAAAGCAACAAGATACCAGAGGCCCGTGGGATGCGAAGGAGACAGAGCCTGCCTTAAGCCTTTGCTGTTAGCATGGCTCTAGGTGAAGCCTGAGCAGGCGGTGAAGCTTGCTAGAAGACCATTCATTTCCAGAAAACAGCTCTACTTAAAGGGTGAATCAAGCACAATCTCAGAGACCTGCCTTGAGCTCAGCGTTATTAGTTTTTTCATTAATGACTTGGAAGACAGAAGTAAGAATACACATAGGAGATTTACTGATAACACTGTGCAGGGAGGGACTGCAAACATACATGAGGACAAAAGTAAAATTCAAACAGGTCTTGACAAATTGAAGAAATCTTAAAAAAAAAAAAAAGTTATTTAGCAAAGACAATGCAAAATACTGTACTTAGGTAGAAATAACCAATTTTACAATTACAGGCTGGGGAACTGTGCAGGCCGCAGAGCAATAGCTGCTCTGAAAGATTGTCGTTCTGGGATGGGTAAACTGGTAAATTGAAGTGTGGCTATCAAAATATGGGAAATAATCCTTCCAGTACATTCACTCCTAATAAGACATTGGAAAAAATACATTGTTTTACATGTTATATGTTAGTAAAGTTGTGGATGAAATGAAGAGAACCAAAAGGGTACCAGAAGGGAGATAAGAAGCCTAGGAAACGTCTCCAAGATGAAGAACTGAACAAAGTTGGACTGAGGAGAGAACTTACAGACTTAAAATATACAAAAAAATAACAGTAAAACTGAAAGGAATGATCTGTTCTTAGGGTTTTGCCCTATCAGCCATGAACTAGGTGATGAAGATTCAGGGTAAATATTAGGAAAGCCTGCCAAAGAGCAAGGACTGGGCTGCCCGACCTCCTGGCAAGACACTTACCAAAAAAGTCTGTGAGTACTAAATGAAAAATTCAGGAAGGTCAATTAAACAGTTCGTGGATATTTAATAAATCGGAAGATGAGAAAAATAATCAAATAAATTACTTGTTACAAATTATCACTCAATTTTACCTGCAGTTCATTACTGACTCAGATTAATGAATGCTGAAAAGATATTACTCACATATGAATATTCAGACTTTCCTACCTGATTGCAAATTTTCAAATGAAAAATGCAGTATGTCAATTCCTGATGAATTTTTTAATAGACTCAAATGCCCTCGGAGTAGGCCTATCATTTAAAGAGACCACACTGGTATACCAGGCTATGGAAAATTTCCCTGCTGAAAATACAGGACAGCATACAATTGTTAGCGTGGGGGAATTAACTTGGGAACACTGAGCTCAGCCTGGCATGGGGAAATGTGTGCGTTTCTCCACAGCGCTCACCACACTTCAGCTGC
This sequence comes from Oxyura jamaicensis, assembly GCF_011077185.1. Lineage (NCBI taxonomy): Eukaryota > Metazoa > Chordata > Aves > Anseriformes > Anatidae > Oxyura > Oxyura jamaicensis. The sequence goes on along the minus strand of NC_048904.1, from coordinate 20,625,824 downwards.
TTTATGTTATAAATAGTGATAACTGTGAAAAGACCTAACCCTCCCCTCAGTGTTTTGTGGGCTTATTTTATTCATTTTCACCTTCAGTAAAGGAGCATTTGCCAGGGAAAATGCTTTTGTACTTAGCAAAAAATAAAATCTGTGAATCACCAGGGAAGCTGGGTGGGAAAGGTCACCAACTGCCTTCTCTATAGCAGCAGACATTTATTTTATAGTTGTAGGACCTGAACTCATTCATGTGATCACCCACCTTTAGATTTTAATAGACAGGATTTGGTGAAGGTGAGAATCTTATGTTTCTTCAGGGAGAAGCAGAACGGAGGTGACAAACAGCGTGCTGCTGCACACCTCGCCGCCTTGCACAGACACCGCGAGGAGAGTTTGTTCTCTCTGCTCGGCTCGGGACGAGGACAAAAGCAGGATGTCAGGAGGAAGAACTGCAGGGTCGAGGTGTGCCCCTCGCCAGCTGAGCAAGGGGGGCCAGGGACTGAATGTGGCCACGGCTGCTGAGGAGCTGCCTCCGCTGCATCCCTGGCAGGGCTTCGGGAGAAGCCCCTCAGCGACAGGCTGCTCTGCAGAGCTCATCCAAACCTCTCAGGGGCAAAAGCATCCCGGTAGGAAATGTAGCACCCTGAGAGGCCCCGAGAGACTGGCAGATCTGAGGGAACTGTCGGCTCAGAGCCGGGCCGTGGGGCACGTCCTGCTGTGGGAGAGCGGCTGTCCTCTGCGTGGGCCGCAGCGCGCAGCGGCAATACCTCCCCCTCGCCCAGGATTTATTTAGCTGTTGTAAAATTATCTTCGCAAGGCAGCAGTGCCATTCATTTACTTCCCGTGGAAAGCTAGGTGACTAATTTCCCGGGTTCCCCTGGACCCCCAGCCCGCTCGGCGAGGACAGCTGGCGGGTTTATGGCCCCGCACGAGCCACCCCGTGAGCAGCGTCCTTCAGCGCCGCGCTCACACCGCGCTGCTGCCTGCTGCAAATAACGGCTCTCAGGAGTTACATAAGAAACAAAACTTCCTCCTTCAAAGCATTATAAAGAAAGATAAAATGACTTACTTAAAGCCAGCCCCGGTGATTTAAGCTAACACACTTCCATCTGGAGCCCGCCAGGAACGCAGTACAGCTACAGCTGCAGCTTTGGCAATGCAAAGGCCTTCGTAAAGCCTCATCGACTTGTTCGCCTTGGGCCACAAGGCCGCCAATTGCTTTGATGGACCGGCCCTAGGAAGATAAAGATTCAAAGGAAAAAGTGCATCTACCAGCCCTGCTTTCCCCTCTGACACTTGATTTGTCATCAGATTCTGCAAAGCCAGATTGCTCTACCCTCTGAGGTTCTTAATAACTTCCACTTGTTTGTCAAATGCTGAGTTAAAAGGCTAAGCTACTTAGTTCAAAGTCGTTCTTAACTCACAAGAGTCATCTTAGACTTTTATCAGCCTTTTCAGAGACGTACAGCATACTCAGGGATAATTACATGGAGAAACATCCATAACTTGCATGTGTATATACATTCACACTGAGAAAAAACATAATTAAATATCTGCAATAAATACACTATGAGCATTATATCTAACGACCCTGTAGTCATTAGTTCTTGCAGGAGTTTTTCTTACTTTCTTATATTTTATACCATTCCAGCCCCTAATGAAGAGGAGCTCTCTGGAGCCCATCTCATACAGGTCTGGCATCAGGACCCAACCCACACAAACATCTTCATTCGCTCCACTGCTACTCTACGCTCTTCATCAAGCAGACAAATAACAAGGAGCCAGCCTCCTTTCCCTTGCTATTCTTTTCTCTATTTTTTTTTTCATTTTTTTTTTTTTAAAAAACTTTTCCTCATTTAATTCCTTTACCTCTTGATATTTCTGCCATGCGAGGTTGCCCCTTCTCTCCCACCACTCCAGACACCCAGATGATCCTGTCAGCCCCTGCAGCACCTGGAAGTGTTCCTGTTTTCTGTGCAGGAGGAGGTGAATATATGTGGGGGAGAGAGAAAGCACACAGTGCAGCGAGCGGGACCCTTTTTTTATATATATATATTCATGCATCACAGCAGCTTCTCATTTGGTTTAAGATTTTGGTTTGTGTCGTGGTGGGCACCACTGTGCCCTCATCCCTTCTTCTGCTCCACTCTCATTTTGGGCAGTATTGCATCACCTTCCCCGTTAGAGAAACCAGCATATCCCCAATCTACGAACCCCAAGTTCACTTCTTTCTATGGCCAGAATTACCTCCTCCATCAATAAATTGCTTTCTACCATGCAGAAACCAGGCAGTACCTCTCACTCACTCACTCACCACGTGCCAAGATATTTCCAACCCCAATCTTTAGACCATTGCCGTTCCTCCATCATTTAGAATTGAGGCTATAACATAAGCCCCACTATTAACAAAACCCAATTGCTTATGAACTGTATTTCATGATACTGCCTGACGCCCAGGTTTCTCCACCTGCTGTTTTCCTGGACAGATGCTGCTGCCAGACAGCTTTTAATGTCCGACCTCTGCCTGCTGTGCTTTAGAACAGCCCTCTCCTTAAACCAACTTTTTTTTTTTTTTTTTCCTAAGTGTTTTACTGCTTAATTATCTCTGAGATTCCTCTTCCACTGTAAAATCTGGAGACCAAAATAGATTGAAAAGGCTCAGCATTTCCGAAGGTATCACATGAACCGCACTCTCTTAAAAACTAGGTTGAAATCAGAGCCAGGGTGGGTGAATTGTGGTTGCACAGGAGTGTGGAGAGCAGCAGGGGCAATTCCCTCATTAGGAAGTGTAGGTGGGTGCAGAAAAGCTCTCACCTCAGAGTGCCTTAAAAAGAAACAGGGACACACAGCAAGGCATGCCAGTCCAAATCCAAATCTGGCCCAAGCAAGCATGAATTGCCAAAAGGGGAGAACTATATGCTATCTCCTTACTGGCTGGGATGAGAGAGACCTGTATGCCTGGAAAGACAAACCTGCCTGCTCCCCAGCTCTGCTCCACACAGTGATTCCACGAAAATATATGTGATAAATGACTTGTTTTCTTTGTGCTGGTGTTCAGGTGTCACTGAAGTAGGTGAGTGGGGAATTACAGCCTGTGCTGCTGCTGTTATTATTATTATTTGGCAGTAATTCCCCTAAGTTCCTTCCCTGGAGGAAGATGTGACTAGCTGCTCTCCTGCTCCCAAGGTCATCCCACCAGAAAATATTAGCTATTTGCTTCTATTAGTTTCAATTATCGAGGCGCAGCAAACCAAATAACAGTCAATTTACAGTGTTTTATGGCTTACCTGAAGTGCAGGACTGGAACCTCTACCTCAAGGCCGGAGGAACTACAAGACAAAACCTCCAGAAACCACACCAGGAGCGGGGCACGGGGCCTCCCCCCTTGGGTCCTGCTCCCCAGGCTGGGGCAAGGCTCCTGCTCTTCCAGTTGTTTTTTGTTGTTGTTGTTGTTTTTTTTTCTTCCCTGATTAAAAAAAAAAAAAAAAAAAAAAAAAAAAAGCATCTCAACACACTCAGGGGCTAAGTGGATTAATTCCTAATGCAATTATCACTCTTTTGGCCTCCTTCATAGTCCAAAGAAGGTGTGAAATAAGTCATTTTCCACAGTTTTACAGGTACAATATCCACAATCCTGAGAGCTGCGGTGCATTCCCATGCTACTGCTCCCTCTCTGCTGCATTATTTAAATCCTTTCTGACTCGCATTGTAATACAACATCTGTCCCCTTTGCCTAGTCATGTAGCAGTGGGCGGTGTGCTATTTGTTTAAAAGGCAAGGGATATTTCATTTCAGAGTACAAGCAGCGATGATCAGATACGCTTAGATGAACAGTCCCACGGCCTCCAGCACTGCCCAGCCCACACCAGAACCCAAACTTGGAGAAGGAAGAGCACGTTGGCTGTCTTTTATTTGCAATAAAATGGTGCAAGCCAGCAGTGTCGTCAAGTGAGTCTGCCCTCACATTTCGCACACCAAAGCAGCGTGTGCTAGCTGCTCAATGCCAGCAGCGTACCGCAAGAAAGACTGTATCTATTGCAAATCCTCTCCTGTGAAGAGCTCTGTGAATACGTTATTCAAAAAGAAACACGATATTTGGGAAGAGTTGCTTCCTTTTACACAGTTTCTATGAGCAGACACAATTGCAAATGGAATAAGGCATCTGAATATAAATTAATATAAGTATTAAATGAACTGCAGTCTCCCTTTTGACTTTTTAGTGAAGGCCATTTTGCTTTTAGCTAATGGGTATTAAAAGCCAAACAGAAAATTCCTAGTTGCACAGAAAGCATTACTTTGTCTTCTGCAAGTCATTCACTGAAAGGTCACTGGGTGAGAACACTGCGAGGGGCACTGCAAGACTCACGAGTTTCCACCAAACACTGCCTTTTGCAACCTCAACTCATCCTGAATGGATTAAATTATATGAAAATGAATGGATTAAATTATATGAAAAGCTCACTGTGGGAGATGTCTGTTTAGTCTTCACAAAACCAACAGAAATGACATGAAATTGGATGGCACAGAGGCACCAAACTTTAGACGAAGGTCAGCACTGAACTCCTTGCCACATGGCTTGGGAGGTAATTTCTTGGGAGGAAGGACTGGTTTGAGGTTGCTTCTCCCTGCTCTGCTGGATTTAACCGTGTCTGTGCTCCGCTGAAATCTCTGAAATGAAGTCAGCAGAGACAGCAGAAGTCAGAAGGTGCTGATCTGCGTTACAGCCACAGCAAGTGCCACCGACGTGTGGTGTTTATGATAAGCTGGCAAAGGTTACAAATCCCCCAAATGCAGCGATGCGGTGCCAAGTTTTAAATGGGCTCTTCTGAACATTTCAGTGCTGAGCTCTGGCGTGTCCATGGGCTGCGTGATGTTCCTGGTGGCAACGAAGAAACCCAATGAAATCATATCACCACCTAGCAGCACGCCTTTCCCCAATAACTCGGCATTTACAAAAAGTCATTAACGGTGCAGCTTACGTTGAAAACACAGGTGAAAGGGAGGTGACAGGGAAGCACTCTGTGTGCTTTGTGCGGCCCTGAAAATCTGACTCCTGAGAAATTATCCAGCTTGGTAATTTTCCAAGGCAAAGAGGAAAGTCTTACCGATAAGTCTGGAGATTTCCTCTCTTGAGGACTTTGGCAATCATTTCTTTCAGATGTACTATCTGGAGCATTCTGTCAAAACAGATTTGTAACTCAGAGTTAATTACACTAAACACAGGGACAAATAACCAGTAATAAAGAGAGGTTTGTGCATATAGAGAGGGCAGGTCTACTGCCCTCTCAGTTTGTCTTGTTCAATGTAAATATTGCGGCGGGTTCTCAGAGGTGTTCAAGTTCAGGTAGCTGATAAACTGCTTATCAAACAGACTTTCTGCTTTAGCACTGAAGGTTATTTTGTCAGAAAAAATTAGGCTTTTAGCCTCATTTATCCACTCTCTTTTTAGGCATTTTCATTTTTTTTTGGTCAAGTTTGTTTTCATTTTATCATTAACAATACCAGTTTTCAGTACCGCTGCCCTCCAGATAGCTTTCAGTCGGCCGTGTAACTGCACGCTGTTGCTAGTGCCTTTCTACCACTCCCACTGCCGATATCACGGCGTTCGTTATCCAGTTTGCAACAGCAAAATTGAGTTTCTGCTGCTCCCGTAGCCAGTCACAGATTAGAGTAGATAACTTTTTATTTATTAGAATAGATAACTTTTTAATGCACTAGGAACATCTCTGGGAATTTGAGGCAAATTTAAGAGAGGAAACATTTACATTATTCTTCTAGGCAAAAAGAGCGCGCAAATAGCAAGATTTATTTGCTTACCCACAAATTACCAAAGAAAATGAGAAACAGCCCAAACTCTCAGCAAACTGAAATGTCCTATGTCCAAGGGAAAGGCAGAATGACAGGGAACAAGCCTGACCTGCCAGCTGATGATCTTCAGTACAGTTTTTTAAATTTCTAGACTTGGTAATTCATGTGTTCTTTGCACAATGGAAAAATGTAATGAAGGAGGTATTCCTAAAGTGTCATTTCTGTAAATGGTATTCAGATTATCTGTGGTCTAAGAGTCGTAATATATATGAATACAGCTCCTAGTATTAAAATACCAAAACAAATTATTAGCATATAAAAATTGATATGATCTATTCAGCTGTGTTACTGTGAAATACGATACATAACACAGTGCACCTATCTTGAATCATAAAACTTGTCAAAGGTACCCAAAGTTTATTGCCTGGGCAGATTCATGCAGCACCACTTGATTTAGGTCTGAAAAGCCTTTCAGAATTCTTGCAGGCACACAAACGTTTCAGAAGATTTATTTAAATACCAAAAAAAAGGAAAGAAAAGATGAAAACCCAGCCTTTTCTTCTAATCAGATGAAACAGAAATTATTTCAAAACTCTCTAAGGACCTTCTTTGTCATTTCTGTCCTGCAATTGTATACTACAAGTCCTTCCACATGAATTAACATAGCAGTTATTTATTAACACAGCAAAGTATTTTTTCATGACAGTAATGTCAGGCAACACGCGCATTATACAAATGATGCAATTACACGTATTTGTTCAACTCTCTGTGCAATACGGAGCTGCCAAACACGGGATGCCTCCTGCTCACGGCTGCTGCGGCTCGAAGGGCTGCTTCTTGCAACCCTGACCTCTGCTGCTGGACAAGGCGTGCTGGTTTTCCAGACCTGCTGCCACCTGCTCTCCTACAGCAGTGGCTAGCTGCAGTAGCTTGAAAAAAATAAAAGAAAAAAAAAAGCGCCCAATTTCTTTCATTAATGCAGCCCTGATTTTTTGCTGCACGAATGAGGAAGGGCCTAAGGAAAGTTACAACAGGAAAACCTGATGCAACTGAAATGTGAAACAGAGCAAAGCAGCAGCAAACAGAACGGGCCTTAGCAGCAATGTAATTCCTATGCAATATAACCACAACTTGCTCCACAGCTGCCTCAGCCTGGGAATTGCCTTCCATCCTTGTAACTTTCAGCCACTTCTCAGACAAACCAAAAGTCAAGCTGTTATTCTTAAGGTAACTTTCCCTACCATATTCTCCAAATACACTATTCCAGCTTCTCCTAGGTATTGATATGTTTCCAAACACTGAAGCCCCATGCATTTCAAGTGGGATTTGCACTACAGCACGTGCCTTTTCCTGCAATGATTAAAAAGATTAACTTCAATTGCCAGTAACTGCATTGAAAAGCAATGAAGACTCGACTCTTAATTACAAAGAGAAACATAAAAATGCAGCATTTAACCTTCTTTAATGCTAACAGCCAAAAGGCATGGCTGGAGGGTTCTCTGTTTATTCCTGAGAAAGAAAATCTTTGCAGTGAAATTTTCCCGTGATGCTGAGTCTGACTAAGAAGAGGATTGGTACACCATGGATTTTATTGCCATATAAAATGCCATTCAAGAAAACAGCAAGTTAGAGGTTAGAGAAATTTCAAACTTAATAACATCTTAGTTTTTTCTGATGGAAGCCAGGTCCTAGCCAGTCTCAGGCTTCCAAGCACACGTGTCTCCTGCGAACACATCTGACACATGGCTTTATTTAGGTGGCCGACAGAGGAAATGACCTTTTTCACATATTTTGAAGGGGATAAAATTCAGGCATAATAGCTTCAAATGACGAGTTAAAGTAGTGTTTATGAGAATGTTCCATGGAAGCCAGCTTCCATGAATAACTTGGAAACTATCAGTACTTATTTCAAGCCCACAGGCAGGAGCAGGCTGGCATGGACAGCCCAGGGCAGCCGGTCGGGCTGCGACCCAGCTGACAAGTCACTAAATCCAGCCTGTGGAGAAGTACCAGAGAATGATGTGAGGCTAATTCAAGTGCTTTTAAGAAGGTAAACTGTATTAAGCAGGAAACATCTCCATCTGATCATTCCAGGAAAAAAATTGAAAAGCTTTCAATGCTTGCCGTGAATGGCAACAATTGTTCCACAGACTGCAGAGTTACAGAACTCTTTAAAATCACCAGAAGTCCCTATGACAGCTCAACCAATATTGTTATCTCTATGTTAGAACTGTAAAGTGGGATACACCATGACAAAAGGTATGGATCTGAATACTGTAAGAACTAGGAGAATCTCTGAACAGACACCGCTTTGACATGCTCCTATAATGACGTTACATTATTACAGGAAACCAGGACAAACCTCCACCAGGAGATATTCGCCACAGCACGAGAAATACCTCAGAGGGATCACAGATTTTATTTCAGGTGGGTAGGTCCTCTGCTTTCATCACACGCAATAAAACCAGAGATTGCTGGACATGATGGCAAGCAGTGCCCACTACTACCTCTGTCCTCTCCTGCTTTGACCTGACAGGAGCTGCCAAAGGAGCCTTCATCTTTGAGGAAATTCTCGGCAAGTTTAATCACAGAGTTTTGGTCTGGGGCCAACTCTGCTCTTTCAGGCAAGAAACTTTAGCACCAAGCATATGGCAGATTCTATCTCCCCCCGGATCAATATGTTAGCCTATCATTTACGGGAGCGATGTGTATCCAACCTGTCTCCTCGGTTGTCACAGAAGTCCTCCTTTCTCAGTTGCAGCACACTGCTAGTCATCTGCATCTCCCACTAAAACAAACCCTTGCAATGATGCGATAGAGGTGCAGGAGCATGGTTCTTGACATTTTTCGAAGGACGGTGAAATTTCATCAATACATAAGTATTTAAAGAGTCACTAGGAAAATATTTAATGCGTGGCTGCGAGGGACTTTTCTTTGGTTAGTCTACTCTCCTGTAAAAAAAAGCAATATTTTAGGAATGTTTTAAAACCAATTACTATTTCTGGGAACTGCAGTGTGAGGAGATACATCACCATTTCTCGCTTGCTTGAGGTCAGCACACGAAGGCACGGCACTTTGCAGCAACGAAGCAGGGCAGTTGTTCCATCACGTCAGGAAAACCTTCTTCTGAGGAGCCTGCAAATAATAAGATGACATTCAGGTATCTTGGGAGAAACAGTGGCATCACGGAGCCCAGACCAACTTCCCAAGGTCTTCTGGGGACTCCCAGAGATCTCAGAATGGGCACTTTTTAAAAAACTCATGTTTCATTTCAGTTATAGCATCATGCTTGTCACCAGATAAAATAATCTGCTGTTCCGGCCTCACTGTACATTGCTATGGGGATGCTGCAGATGACAGGGACACATAGGCACATTTAAGGCAAGCCGTGGCTCACATTTTTGCAGGCTTATTTTACACACAGAGCAGTTTCTGCACGCCACAGCACCGTGGTGCTTGTGCTGCTCTAAGGACACGGTTGTTTATCACAAAATGAGAACATATTGACGTAGTAGGGCTTTCTAGATCAAAATTAACTACCTGAAGATCTTTGAGGTCGTGGAGTGTGCTATAAGTAAATACAAATAACATATAAGTAAATGCAAAGAATTACAGTTATTAATATAAATGGGTTTGGCATTATTTTGACCACCCCCCACCCCCTCCCCTTTTCTATTCATCTTTGTGGCACTTCCTTAAGAAAATGTAAATGTACCTCTCTTTTTGCAGCTTAATCTCCCTATGTTTATCAGCTGTAATTGCAGCTTGGTCACAGTAATTAAAATACACGACACCTACTTGTTAATGTAGGCAAGAAAAGTAATTTTCCCTGTCATCATTTCAAAACATTTGTTCAAGTTGTAGCCACAAAGAATACACACATGTTAATGTATTAGGTGCCAAAAAACCCCTCTGTATGACTCAAGAGAAGCAAGTGCCAGCTTGCTCCAGCAACGAATTCGGTGGATAAAACAAAAATCTGTCACAATAAATGGCAACATTTGTTCTTTCCTAATATACAGTAAATTGCAAAATGATGAATATTACCTTTTCCTTTACACCAAGGGTGCCTCCTTTTTGTTGTCCGGGACGCAATGCAAACCAGGGCTCTTCACTGCCAGACCAAGGGGCTGGCCCTGAACGCCTGTGACAGTCAGCAGGAGCAGAGGGGCAGGAACAGCCAAGGGGAGGAGAAGAATGAGAACTTGCTGCGTGTTTTTCTTGCCCTCATGACAACCACAGAGATACCCCTGGACTGACATTTCATGGAAGGCTGGCCGAAATGAGGACGAGAGAACCTTTAGAGTAAGTTAATGAAGCAATTAACATAAACTCTTTGAAGGAGGCGAGATAAAACCTAAATAAACCATAGCTTAAATGTACTCCCCAATTCATTCGTGTAGCACCAGACCACATTTACCAGAGAGAACTGCAAATAAGGTCAACTTTAAAGCAAAGATTTAAGAAACAGAATGAAAAGATCTTTGTAATTTGGCCGTGCTCGGGAGGCTTTATTTGTTGACACAATCGTAGCCCGCTTGTTCTGCCACACACAACAATCATTACTCATCCACCGGGTCACGCCGCGTTTTCCATCCTTTTAGGCAGAGCCTTCGAGTTATTGATCCCATGAATCAAAGCTCCTGGGCAGCGCGGGCTGCCCCGCGTGCCGCCGGGGACGCAGACGGATGGATCTGCTCCGGCGGGCTCCTCGGGGGAGGGAGGGACTGGGGAAACTGGGGAATGTTAAGTATTTTTCTAAATGGCTGTCAAGTCACTTCCAAGGTACAATGAAGCCAGGTCTCTCTATATATTTTTTTTCATTGAGCCAGAAGGCTGTTGAATTCGAGCCTGCAGATATGTGAAAGCTCAGCAAACTTTGTGGGTGTGTGGTTTAAAATCCCATCAGAACAGAACAAAGGCTTACCAGTTATGCTGCACAGTGCTTGTCCTCCCCTGACCTCTGGTCTCAAGCTGTGCTTATATCAAACAAAAAACACCACAACACAAGGTACAGAAATTAAACTTTTCTAAAATCATACGTTTTGTGTCATCCAGTAATTTGGCTCTTACAAATCTGGAGTACATAGTCTTACACAAAAGACTTTGCCCCCGGCCCCTGCCTGCCCTGTGTAAAACAACAGGACGTGCAGAGGAGAATTAACATGAACAGCAAAGTAACAATCCAAGACCAGTGCAACTTCACACATTTACCTAACAGGTCCAATTACACCTTCCTCTAGTGAAGGTGTCCCTGCCCATGGCCGGGGGGGCTGCAACTAAATGATTTTTCAGCTCCCTTCCAAGTCAAACCACTCTTTGACTCTGTGCTTAATTAGATAGGCTCAGCTAGCACTTCCAAGGGTGGCCAGGCAGCTAGACTCGTCCACACCAACAGGAAAAGCAGTCCAAACCCCATATTTGAGACTCTCCCTACGACGGATGCAGCAACGAAAGCTTACTTCCCATGTATATTTATAGCACTAATGCCAGTTACTGAAAGTTTACGTGGAAGGGCGACAGACCGCCAATTTAGTGAGAAAAGCACAGGTTGTCACACACCATCCATCTGACAAAAAGGCTAATCCTTAACAAGAGAAAGAATCTGCAGCTTTGATCAGCAAGGAGTCATGTATAATGTAACAGCGCTGTGGCTAATAGCAACACGAAATAATTTACCCTGCTTTAATGGAGACACGCGCCTCTCCCTTTTCTCAGGGTATCACAGGAGCCCACAGCAAACGACGGTGCCTGCTTGGGGCATGCACTGTGCATCCTCGGGCACTGCTGGTCCGCTGAGGGTTTCAGCCCTGCTCGGGGGCACCTCGAGGCTTCAGCAGGAGCCGCAGGAAGGGGCAGAGCAAGCACTGCTGGCAGCACCCACCTCGTTCCCCCAGGCGCGTTCCCCGGAGGTCTGGGAGCATCGACCTCACCTGAAACAGTCCAAAGAACAAAGTGAGCTCCTAACCCTTCCACCGAGTGACGCGCCTTCCTTCTCTCCCCCAAGCACTGCAACCAGCAGCCTGACTCTTGCGAAGGTTTTCTGGCATTGTTTTAATGGACATGCACATTCCTCTCCTGCTTTGATTTAGGGACAACGGCAGGAGCTGCACAGAGCCGGTGGCTCTCCCACGTGCCGCCTGACTGCAGCAAGCTTGAGCATCACAATATATTTTGACAGCTCTCACAAACTTGTACCTTACGGAGCTTACAAGAAAATGGCTGTTTCTTTACAACAGAAAACACGTTACCTGAAAGGGTGAATCCCATTAGGCCAAGAAATATGCTTCATTTCAATAGGAAAAACAGATTTCCATATTATTATTTTTTTTCACTCTTTTCTTTTTATAGCCTCTACTTCATCTTTCTCTTCGTCTTTAGATACTCCCTGGAAGGAAATAAAGTCTGCGTTTCCCCAAGTACTAAAGTTAAGCAGGTAAAGACACGGTCTTAAGGAGAGGAGTGGTGCAGTCCGGCAGCTATGAAGCAGAAATGCACAGCAACTAGTGCAAACCCTGGGGACAGAGGAAAAGACTAAAGGTCTGTGAGTGCTGTGGCTGAAGCCAAGACCACAGGTATATAATCAAACCCCAAGTACTTACTACCTTCTACAGTTAATGCAAATAAAGTAGGTAAGCACCCAATGCTTGGGAAATTGATCAAAAGTACTTTCAGTAAGGGAGGAAAAAAAGCCTGTGTTTTACATCTGTGTTACTGGGATCCTGGCTCTGTGCAATGGGGGTTCAGCTCCCCCCAAACTCCCCCAGAGCACTTTGAGGGAGATGGTGCAGGAAGGACGCCCTGCGGCAGCTCGGGTCCCCCTGCACAGCCCTGCGGCTTGGCCAGGTCCCACCCTGCCTTCGGCCGCCTGGGGACGAGGCTGGTCCCCATGGGGCTGATGCTGTGGCACGGTGGGTTCTGCCACCCGCATGCACGCTGCCTCTGCTCAGTTGGTCTGGCTCGTTTGTTTTTTCTCAGCGAACAGCAGGCTTTAATGACTGAACTCGAGGCTGTGCGAGTCTAACCGAAACAGACTTGCAGATAACTAACCAGCTCCTTTCAAAGGGATCGGGGAAACAAAACTGTCCGTCTGAGGAGGTGAACTCCCTGCAAAGAGGCTTTCATTAATGCTGCTCCCCTAGAGCTATGTCGTCTAGGGTTTGAATGACACTAACAGGCGCTTGGTCTGAGTACAGAAATGGGCCAGCAGGAAGAGCATTAGCAGCTGAACTTTATTTAGGTTCATCACTGGAGTTTTTATTTGACTTATTTTAGTTTCAAAAGGAAGTACTGATAGTTAATACACACACGTGTTATTACTTCTTCCAACACATGAGGTGTTTAACATGTTCAAGTAAAGTTTCTGGGTGCCTTTGGAGTCTATGCCACTGAAAACAGAGACAGAACCTCTACTCCGATGGTTTCTGGCTGAGCTATACCAAGGTCCAAAGTCCCTTTTGCCTTGGGAACAGACTGTAGGAAGCAAATGCCTACAGAAACACTAACATTATTATACCACACTGCGGTGGGTATTTCCACTGAAGACACACAAGTCTGGTTTTTAGTTCCCCTTGTAACGAGATACAGTTGAGATTGCTGCCAAGTACAACAGCTATTTAAATATATCCTAAGACTTATCCATGAAGTTACATTATCTTGTGTTAATATCCCATTAAAAGCTCATAATTCACTCTTAACCCTTACAGTATTAAATGCTATAAGGAAAGCCACACGATACATTTCTTGCTATTTGAGAATAAATTCAAGCCCTAGAACTCACTATGCAACCTATATTTCAATAAATAGTTTTCACGCTACACTAACACCCAGCACGGTCAGAAAAAATAACCCTCATTTATTTTACCAGGGGAAAAAACACAGACTGAAACTCACCCTAGCTCTATCATCATTATATGCATTTTAGCAAATGCATTTGAAATGCTGTGCAAATTCTTTACTCAGGGAACAGCATGATAGTCTCTCTTACTGATGGCTATGCAGCATCTCACCACAGGCACCAAGCTCCAGATACGAATTCCCTGACTCCATGAGGCTTCCTCCTTAATTACTTCACCAAAAACTTGATTCAGATTAAAACTCTTGTACAACATTTAGTGTTTCTCTAAAAAGAAAATAATTACACATTTCTGTTCACATCTTAGACCACTCTGTGGTCTTGCAAAGAATCATGAAAACTAAACCAGAGGGTTGGATGCTCTTGGTCTTTGGGAGTTAATCAGTGCAATAACCACCAATGGCTACAAAAGCATTTTACTTCTGGACATTTCTTCTCAATTTCCTGGTTGATAACAAGGTATGTGTAAACACTGCTATTCTTTTCCCTTTTAGTGAAACAGGTGCAAATTCTTGACCACAGAAGGCAAAACGTGTATTTGCTGTTGGTATGCCTGACCAGGTGTACCACTGTGACATCTGTTAGGGCACCAGCTCCTGCATGAGTGGAATTCAGTTGTGAGAGGAGGATGGGAACCACCAGGAGAGACCCCAGCCAGCCCTCACCTCACCAGGGTAACCAACAGCCAGGTGTTTCAGACACTGACCGGTGGAACAGGAACAATTTGATTTCCTGGTCTAAAGAAAGTGAGCCAAACCTGGCTTCTTCATATTCCACCGAAGTATTCTAGTTAACTTCCTTTTTTCCAAGAGCCAAGAAACACAAACAGCTCCCTGAATTTTTTATGGGATCTTCCCCTGGAATTCTTCTGTCATATCCAGAATATTCAAGAGCATTAATCGAGCACAATACGTGAATAATTTCAGAATGACTGGCACAGTATTCATTCTCAGACATACCATTTTATTTTCATGTAGTCCTGTGTGGAGCCAGGAGTTGGACTCGATGATCCTTGTGGGTCCCTTCCAACTCAGGATATTCTGCGATTCTGATACTTCCATTCCTCAAATATAATTCACCCAGTTGAAGCTATTACTCAGGCCCCGCGGTTATTTGCCTCATCCACAATAGATACAATCACAAGCAATGCCTGATCGTACAGATAGGAAGCACATAATTTTCCTCTCATCTGTTCCTCAAACTTAGTAATTTTCTCTTTTATAACATTTTATGAAGAGGAAGGAAAATGATGAGTAGGGGAAAAAGAACAGATAACTGAGGAGATAGTAGTAAAAAGAGTCAGAAAAGAGGTGATAGATAATTTACTACAAACAGCAGCAGTACAAGGACTTCAGGTATTACATAGACGAAACGTGAATAAAATCTACATTCTCAGTATGGACAATTTCTTGCATTTTGTGTCCTTTCTTTTCACTTGCCTCAGAATATATTTCTTAAAGATTCATTTCAGTAAAAGAAAAATATCTTCCTTCATGTGGCATGTGCCTCTGGGTAAAGTGATATTGTCTGGCCATTTGATGCAACAGTCCAGCGTTTTTTTGGCAATACAAAAAGGAATAACATGACAAAGAAATGAGACAAAAAAGAAGTGCTTAGCAAAAGTTAGCTTTCTTAATTAAAAGTTCTGTACAATGTGCTATACTTTGACATGTGTATGAAATCGCAGCAAAGACTAATTATTTTTGGTTCCTCTAGCATCACCTACAAACTCTGACACACAATAATGTGAATTTACTTGAGATTGATATAGCACTATTTCACAGCCGTAGTGCATCAGTAATAGAACTGTTAGCTGGTTTGTTCTTTTCAGAGAAAATTTTTACTCCATGCTGTAGTTTTCAACAGCTTCAGCCAGTTCCAACCCTCCGCGTGTGCTGGGGCAAGCTGCAGCTTTACCCAGAGACTCTTTCCACCACCAATTTATTCACAGCCATGTAGGAATCTGGGAGAGTTTGTATACTTTTGATAAAATGTTTAGGCAGAAAAAAACACAGAGAAACATATTTTGTCTTTCTAAACACATTGTAGAACCTAAATACATCTAATATAATGAACCTTGTCTTATTCTGTGAACACTTTTCCCTTAGTTTTATTATGAGCATATTGGCTAGGCTAATTTGTCTTACCCAATATAACCATTAATTGCCATTTGTTACAGCTGAAAACTGTCCCACGGCTGGATCACATCCTCTCTTTAAAGATCTGTAGGCAACCACATCCACTTCTCCTCGTCCTTCTTCCCGTGTTTACTGCAAATGAGAGGCAACGTTACTTCTGACATTGAAAGGGAATAACTACAGATAGGACACAAGTATCCCACCTAAGCAGCTTGCACGGCATGAGGACAGGCAGGCGCAGAGCTGTTCTGCTCTCCTCTGCCTGTGCCTTCCCTTTGTGCCTGGGGGGTTTGTTTCAGCAAGCAGCACATCTCCCCTCGGGGGCTGCCCCCAGGCCTGCAGCGCATGCTGGTGGCAGCAAGGGCTGGGAGGGTTTTAGGCTCTGGTGTTAGATGATTTTGTGCGAAACGATGAATGACAGAGCATGATAGGGTGTTGGTGAGGGCTCGTTACCTGTGACACCTGAGACAAATCTCCTTCAATCTTCAAACTCTAATAAACGCTTGTTGATGACAGTCTGCTCCTGCTGCTCCCCAGCAACAAGACTTAGGTTATCTGGTCAAATCCCTGTGGTGCCAAGGAGGAAGAGCAGATGTCCCATCAGCTTCCCGTCAGCTTCACAGTTCATAGAGGAGGTTTCATCCTTGTTGATGCCTGCTCTATCAAAAAACCACTCAGGGTTACCCTATTAAGGATCTTACCTAAAAAGTCCTGTGCAGACTGAAAGTTGTGAGAGCTGGATTCCCACCAGAAAGCTCTTTTTAAAATCTTATTAACCCATAAGTTTACACTATGAGGAAGGTTTTCAGAACAGGGGCCTAAATTACCTTCTCTGAATGGCTTTCCAGTAGATCTGCCCAGCCTGAACTGCACCGGGAACTTAACGAAGCTGAGCTCCCAGCTTAGAGCATCCAGACCGACGGAGGGACGAGGCCTGGAGCTCCTCCAGCTGCTCAAGGTGCAGAAAATGAAATCTGGAGCTAAATCAACCTCCAACAAAATTGTGCACACAATAGCTCGCTAAGAATTGTAAATAACTACCGATATTCTGCTTACCATTGCCGCATTAATTTCCACACTCCAAAGACACCTAGCACGGCTATGCCTTTCGCTCTGAATAGCTGATCAGCAGATTAAAACACTTTCATTAGACTGTTTTTGTTTGGATGTTAACAATTGCGGCGATCTCCCAAGAACTGCAGCTGAAGAACAATGTCACAGAACCACGTGGGCAATTTCTCATTCTGGCACAGCAGGACCACTTCCAACGTATCTGAATATTTCCTCAATTTCCTTGTTAAAAATACAGAATAAACAAAATTAAGAACATTTGGTTGGTAAAATCGCGTGTACTGGCTGGGAAAGGAGAGGCAAGGGGAGGTGGGAAGAGGGAATCACCTGAGCTGCCTGCAGCAGCACGATGTTCTGCAGGGATTTCCCTGAGGACCACTTTGCTCGTCCCCACCCCGACTTCCCAAAGGGACACGGGGATTTCTGCAATGTGGTAACTGGTGAGCGCCAATACATCCTTCTGTAGGTTTTGACCCTGAAACAGCATAACAAAATATTTTGTTTCTTTGGGCAGTGAAGACAGTGAGTCATCCTTCGAAAATTGAGTAAGAGAGGTGGAGTCGATCCACGGGACATGCTTTGGCCACCCATGAAAACAGACTTTAACGACCCAAAATGAAACCACACACACACTATGGGGGTGTTGGTGCAGCGCTGGGCTCTGCAGTGCAGATTCACGAGGACTTTTTTTAATCCCTCCTCTCCCCCATATTCTCACCAGCCTTGCAGGGGGTGTACGTTCAGAAGGCAGGTTCACACTGCCTGAAGTTTTTGTTTCAAGCTTTAGCTGTACAACGCTAAGCCTCACTAAATTTTAGTATATAGTTTTCCAGTGAACTTGGCAGGTAAACGTTGGGATGTTTCTATCTCCTCCTGAAAAAAAAAAAAAAAAAAAAAAAAAAAAAAAAAAAAAA
>NC_048904.1:20392342-20607950 GCF_011077185.1 Oxyura jamaicensis | reverse complement strand
AAAAAAAAAAAAAAAAAAAAAAAAAAAAAAAAAAAAAAAAGGATCTTCCACCTGACTACAAGTTATGGATGTCAGAAAAAAAACAAACCATAGAAACAAACATGTCCCAGAGAGAGCAAGCATCCTCTTTTTTAACACATGAAAAATTAACACAATCAAATTCCATTGTAAAATACACTTCAGAATTTGTTTTACTGGCTTTATTACCTAGACAACTGGGATTTTTTTTTTTCTTTTCCTGAAGTAGAAGCACGATTCTAAATGAGAGGAAAATTGATGATATATAGCTAGCAAGTGGTTATGAAAAATAAGGGGCCAAAATTTATCTCCATCATTACTATACAATGAAGCTCGTGCTATAAAGAGATACCGTAATGGAATAAATCAGAGACGCTGGTAGCAATGATCATAATCCTTATTGTTTGTAGTAGCGCCTAGAAATTAGGACTCAGGATCCCATTTTTCTTGGCATTGTAGGAAACACAGCAGAGGAAAAAGCTGGCAAGCTAATAACCTGTGCAACAGACAGGCTGCTACGGGAGGGAACAAGGCAGCAGAGGCTGGGAGAGCGGGGCAAGAAATGAGAGAAGCAGCAGCAGCAGCTTGTCTCCACCTGGGCCGTGCCAGGGGGCAGAGCACCGCGGCCATCAGAGCACAGCCAGATCTCAGAAGGGACACGGAGGTTAATGTAACAGCTCGCAGAAATGATTGGGACTTCTTTCCTTTGCACAGGGGCAGCGTAACACACAAAGGGACTTGGAGAGGCAGGCACAGAGGTGACAAAAAGTGCCGTCGCCAGCAGAGCAGCAGCATGGCGCGGAGAAGAGGGTTTTCAAGCGCTTCTGGAGAAGAAGAGACAAGATGTGCCCGTCAGGGACATCCACCTCCAGCACACATCTATCGCACTTGAAAGGGAAGGAAATACATATGGTCTGGGTGAGGACCAAAATAGCCTGGAACAATTCCTGTTGGGTAGAGCTGAGGGACTGTTAAACCACGCAGGAAAGGTAAGAGCAAGGGGAAATGCCAGAAAGAGCATCTGGTGTGTCCTTGTGTGCAGTTACCTGGGGCAGTCCAGCTGGGGGAGAGTCAAAGGAAGGGATTACAGCTCCTGAGGAACGAGCCGGCTGCAGCAAGATGGGCCCTGGGCTGACTGCAAAGGAGCAAGATTTAATTAGTGTTTCTGGGATGAAAAAGGCTACAGGAAAAGTCCTGACCTCCCTGCTCCCCTATTAACGTTGATCAACAATTGTTAAATGTCGAGGAACCCATTCCTTTCAAATGTTATTCCTATGTCATGATTCATTCATACACTTAAATTGAGTTAGAAAATAGGTTAAATATCAGGATAAGAGGTCCTACTGCATGGCAATATGGAACATTCTTCAACGTGGGTCATCTTTAAATTAATTATGGGTCTTTTTTATAGATGCGTGCCTCTCAGAGAGGATGTAGCTACTGGCGATGGCTGAGAAGCACCAGCAGCATCCCTGCAGAGCGTCCTGCCCAGTGGCACCAGGAATGACCGAGGTCCCAGCTCCATCAACGGGATGATTCCTGGTGTGAAACTCGCTGGCAGCTCCAATCCATGAGGGCTACGCTAGGGAACTGAAAACCACCGCATTAAATCCTAGTTATAATTTAGCCTGGCTCAGCCTCAGCTAAAGAAAACTATTTAATTTTTAACTATTCCACATCATGTATTTTATATATTTAAATCCATGGAAGTGTTTACTTATATATTTATATTTCATGGACTATAAAACAATAATAACAAACTCCAAATTAGTCATTTCCTTTTAGATAATAAAGTCACAAAGAGAAGAATTTGTGGCTTCCAATTGTTCCAACAAGTGTTTGAAACGACATGAAAATCTCTTCAGCAGTCATTACCGCCTAATTGTTTTGGAAAGCTGCAAGAGAATCATCA
Organism: Oxyura jamaicensis; assembly: GCF_011077185.1. Lineage (NCBI taxonomy): Eukaryota > Metazoa > Chordata > Aves > Anseriformes > Anatidae > Oxyura > Oxyura jamaicensis. The sequence goes on along the minus strand of NC_048904.1, from coordinate 20,606,020 downwards.
TAGCTGCTTTGTTTGGTTGGTTGGTTTACTGAAGAAAAGTTAATTTCATTCAAAGCTATTAACTGTTTCAATCTCTTTATTCTTAAAAAAGAAAACAGAGATGTGAATTGGCAAAATCCGTTAAATATTCTATCAAAATATCTTTCTACAAAATAAACCTTACAGCTCATTCCTTTTGAAACTGACGGAGAGCAAGTCAGACCTGCCAAAGTACCTTGCCTTGTGTTCATTGCTAATGGATATTTTGTGGTAAACCGGATACCCATACGCAGCTTTGCAATCCCAGTTGAGCGCGGGGAGCTGTGAAACTCATGCATTATGCATCCCGTTCTGTAAACGCAAAAGAAAAAGTGCTTACGATGTAATCAGTTTATTTGCTGTTATTCAGGATCACTATAGTTCATATAATAAGTAACAAAAGGAATGCCCCCCATTGATGCTGTGCAGGGACAGGCTTCTCGTCCCGCTCATCGAGGCGCCTGGGGAAGGCGCCGGATTGCGCTGGCAGCTTGAAGCAGCCGGGGTAGAGCGAAAATCCGAACGTGAAGTGCTTGAGATAGAGGACAAAGAAACCTGATGTTCAAGTACTGGTCTGAGACTCAGAACATCTCGTTCCTAACTGCTACAAATTCCCTGCAGCAACCTGAAATATGAGCAACGCAGGCAGCATCTGCGCCGCCCCTGCCCGCTCCGCTGGAGCGCGGGCTCCCCGAGCAGGGGGGGCTCAGCTGCTGCCCCCCCAGCACCGGTGCTGTGAGGCTGCAATCTCCGCTGCTCCTGCAGGCACTGGCACAGCAAAAAATAAAAATAACACCTTGCTCTGCAGCGGGGATCCTTCAAGCCTTCTCTTGACACTCTGCTTAATGAATAGACTCTCTATTTTCAAGCCTTCCCCTGGACAAATGCCTACACATCGAGTCCTGCGTTTCTTCCCCAAATCCATCCAGATCCAGCCTGAGACGAGCACATCAGAGCTGGTTTTCAAGATCAGACAGTTCATTCTTATGTCTCATCCCAGACTTAGCAGATGTTCGGGAATCTTTAATAACTTCGCCGTAATTACTTAGTTTATAGTTATTGTACTGTCACATCTCTTGGAGAAGCAGACCAAAGTTTATGGCCACCTCCGCAATTAGGGTGCATGTATCAGGAACAGGAGAACTCCAACTGCTGCTCATTGTGTCAGCAATTTCACTGTGTCTTTTCTAAAAGGCCTTATTTCCATTTTTAATGGCCAGGCTCAATAACCAGCAACAGGGTCAGAGGCAGCATCACATCTGGCTGCATATTTATTCTAGATTTCACATTGTACTAATGATTACATTTGTGTGGTGGATAAACACTGGGCCCATTCTTTAAGTACCAAAATCCTGACTACAAGACGAAAACCCAGAGCCCCTGATGCCATGCACTCTGGCAGCTCAGACAGGATTTTTCTGTAGCTCAGTCAAAATCAGCTGTTCACACAGATAGCTTAGTTTTTGGCATCCCAAAAGCATATGAAAAGAGGCATGACCAATATCTATCTGCTTCTATCGCATCTACAGCAGCACTGTAGACATGCATATGAGAATAGATGTATGATATATGGATATATATGGATGGATGGGTGCACAGACGTATTATTAGCAGTTATTTAAGCCCTCCCTCCCTGGAATTTTGCACCCCATGAGCTCTGTCAAACCTTTTCGTGCTCCTCACAGTGCAAGCCAGAGGAACCCAGTCAGCTAATAAAATGACAAAATATTGCTAGCCTCAGGTGCTGAGTACAGAATGCCTCCGCGGTACACAGATCTCATCACTGGCAGTAATGAAGAATTTTCAGTGGTGAAGAAGAAAGGTCCCTGCCTTTTTCTTTTCTTTCCTTTTTTTTTTTTTTTAAACTGTCCATAATTGTCATTAGATGTCTTAAAGCTCACACGCTACCACAGAAATTGCAAGGAGGTGATGCCCTCAGCGCCGCTGCTTCTGCCATGTGGAAAAACACTCCCCATGCAAAGAACGGTCAGCCAGATTTGCCTGGTGTCGAGCCAACATCCCGGTTCCTACCCAAGTGTTTCAGCAGCAGCCAGCACCTCAGTCAGTATGATTCATTGGATCAATAATTCTAAGGTCTGTACCTAAAAGGTTGAAAAATGTGGTAAAACCTGGCAGAAGAGTAATGATTGTAATGTTCAGCAAAATGGTTAATGAGGCTTGGAAAAAGCAGACTTTGGGGGAGAGAAATATGTACAGCTTTAACCTTGCACACAAGCTCCAGCAGAACATTCTGTCTTTTAGGTTAACTCTCAAGTCCCCATACATTACGAGACATCTGTATTTCCTTGACATCTTCACTCTTTTACTGAATGGCCTTTTTCTTTCCCTATTTTCATGTACTGGCAGCTGGAGGAGGACGCGGCCCCTTTTCCAGGTCACGCTACCCCTAAACCAGCACTTGCTGAATGGTTGGGTTTGGTAGTGCTGTTACGCAAAGGCACACAAAATAAGGTTTCTTTCCTTCTCCCTACCTGAACATTTTGTTTTCCCTTCATTACCAGTCCTCCCCACCCCCCATCATACACCATCTTGCTCAAAATAACAAAATTCTCTCCCAGCTCTCTACCTCCTCATCATTTCTCTCCCCTCAGCTGGTGTAACAGCATCCTGTGCATAAGTTATCATGCTCAAAGGAAGCCTGGGAACAGTAATGCTGAGACAGCTAAGGCTAGTGATATTATTTAGCATTTGATTACTCTAGGAAAAAAAAAAAAAAAAAAAAAAAAAGGACACTGGCAGCTACAATTTCCTATCATTCCTCTCCCTCTCACACCTTTGGAAGAACCACGAGGTCCCTAAAAGCAGCTCACTTCACCACAAGCTGAAACACATTTCAGGGTGCACGAAATGGCACCAGCCTCTGTGCTCTACCCAGGATAAGAGTACGGTACCCATCATCAGACCAATAACATCATGAGATCAACTTCAGGAAGGAAATATTAGCTAAGTGATTTAGAATTCAACCCCCCACCTTCCTCCTCAGCAAAGCACCCACACCACATTACCACCGATGCATTTTTCTTTGTAACATAAAATTTACTATTAATTCATTCATCTTCCCAAAGCTGAACAAAGGAAATGTGCTTTCTAAATAGTGCTTAAATATTCTGCCATTTGTCCCCGTTGTCAGTCTGCACTAGCAAGAGATCTATAACTAATCTCAGTGCCACCAACGATACCGCAAGCTGCTCCCTCCATCCATAAAGCATCGTGTCCACAGGAGAGACAATTAGATGCCACTGATCTCTTTTCTATAATTCACTTTCCTACCTAATCGACAGTTATCCATAATGAACTTTGCATTGCTAGCTCAAACTCAGCAGTTTCTCTTGCCTAGTGCAAGACATATAGGCAAAACTGGTGGAAAATGGCATATAATGTTTTACGAAGTGATTTCTGAATAATCACACTTTAATTTTAGAGCTGTTTAACAGCCATAGCAAATGGCAGACAAAAGAACTGAAGTGAGGAGTATGACCTATGAAACGGATGAAAATTCATTTGGAAAAGTCTCCATTAGGAAAGGGTCTTCTTGTCACAGGTCTATAAATCACGCAGTAAAAATGAAGCTAAATTGTAGAAGCAATTAGTTTTATAACTCTGTATCTTTGTAGTCATCTGGGTGGTAATAACGGTGGAAGTAAAAGGAAATATTTTTGTCCTGCCTGAAGATGCATGGAGAGTCATGAGAAGCTGTGAACTGACCCTGCTATTTGTGATCCCTCCAGCAGAACCTGAGCTTGGTGTGCATGGCCGCCTGAATTGATCCATGGCCCAAACCCAGAGGTCAAGCCGCTGCAGCTGCTCCCCCTACCAGAAGGCACACGGATGCTCCAGAAGTCCTCAGAGCAGCTCCTGCAGGAGCCTGCTGAGCAGGGACGGTGGCCAGCTTGACAGGAGCAAATGCTTCCCAGCTTTGTTGAGTTTTCATGCAAATGCACCCAAATCTTTCCTCCAAAACTTCATGGAGTTCAGCTGCGATGAGAGCCTGGAACAGCTGCCATGCCGGCTCTTTCCTCCAGCCAGGGACAGTCTGCAGGGCACAGGCCAGCACCCAGAGCGACTGGGGAAGGGAGCAACAGGCAAAGCTCCCCAGATAACCCAGATGTAACCCATCACAAAACACCCGGAGATGTAGAAAAGTTTCTAAAAGCCTTGCTGTTGTAACTGAAGGAAGAAATGCATTTAAAGTTAAGGTAAAGTAAAGGTAAATAATAACAACAACGGCAAAGCACAGATGTTCTCCTTAGAGCTAGGCTGGAATAACCGTGTTCAAAGACGGGTCCATGCACCTAAGTCTCACCTAGCTATTGTGGATGGTTGCTTCCACCCCCCCGCCCCAGAACACCCAAATGTACAAGAAAAGACCCTGGGCTCACTCGCATGGGGGGCTGCAGTACTCAAGGAGGAAACATTAGACTGGAAAATAGCAGAACGGCAATCATCCCGGGAGGAGAACCACACCTGGGGCTGGGGAAGGGCTCCTCGAGCAGGCGCTGCTCCTCGCCTGAGGTTGTCCAACCTTTCTGTACGAACGCAGCCAAGCAAGGCGAGACTTCAAGGAAATCCTCCTTGGAAAAGCACACGCTTATCTTCACTGAACCTGAAAAATGATTGCTTCCCCTCTTGAGAAGAATTTGAAAAGCAAAAATGTTTAAAAATTGTTGAGAATATTCAGACACTGGCTGCGAAACAACTATTAAACCTACAACAGAGGTTTTTGGTGGAGGGGAACAGCAGAGCTGATGATTTTCAAAAGAAAGCACTGAGTGTATTTCCTCAGAAAACCCTCCTGGAAATGCACACTACATGCACTGAAATGTAATTCATGTGAGTTGTGATGCATTGAAAATGTACTGCAGATATTAAAACATTTTATAAGTGTGGGTAAGAAAAGTGTAAACCACTCCATGTATGTATTCATCTTCTAATACTTCAAATTGCAGTCTGGGCTGTGTCAGACCAGCTCAGACCTGTGGATTATCTGATCAATAGCCAACAAGAATGAGAATATTTTCAGTTCACTGGAAAAAAAAAGTCAAGGAACTGAGAAATAATAACGGAAGCAGTGATTCAATCAGAAGGAGCTGTAGTAGGTGGCACAAAGCTATAGGACAAATGTCAAGCACACAAACAAATAGCACTGCTGAAGTGAAAAAGCATGAGTTATCAGAGTGTCTTTTAGAAGGGCTCCGTGGGTCAACCTCCTCCTCAAGCAGTGGTATTGTCGAAAATAAAAAATTATTCAAGGAAGTAAAATCATGTGAGGCTGCAACATTTGTCAAATTTGTGGTCCCAGTCTTTGAGCCATGGTCACGCTGACCTTCCTGTCATTTTCAGACCTGAACGTAAAAGGAGAAAGCACACGGGTCTGGGGAGCCTGCAGGAGCTAGCTGCTGGAGTCCTGCTGTTTGCAAACACCTCCTGGCTTCACAAGAAGATTTTTCTTCCTGTAAGCTTAAGCTAATGAAAAGACAAATGTATTTTAACTAACCAGAGCGAGCTGATGGCCTAGCAGGAACGTCAAACGCTGTGGGAATAGCTCGTTCTTTCTGTGGTCAGGCAGAAAGATGAGCTGGAAGTACGACCAGGCACAGCGTGGTGGTACCTGGCCCGGGACAGCCAGGCACAGCCTGTGCAGAAGAGGAGGGCTTTGAGAGGACAAAGCACGTCCCGGCCGGGGCAGAGCCTTGGGTGGAGCAAGGAGTTGCAGGCCTAAGAGAAAAATGTCATTTGTCTGCGAGAGTCATGAAAAATACATCGTGGAGAAATGCCCGGAGGGGCGAGGGATGGTAATAAAGCACAGCAACAAAGAAAAGCGCTCCAGCCAAGAGCTGAAAGTGCTGGAATTGATCAGGCACGGGGAGCTGCAGAGCCCTGTCCACAGACGGCACCAACCGAGGTTAGGGCACAGCCCCAGCAATGGCACAAGCGCCACAAGAGCCACCCCAAAAAGCCACAGGCCTGCCTTGGCCAGCAGCGTCAGCTCTGACAACGCAGATGTCTGCCTCCAGCTCCACGGGAGCGCACGTGGCAGCTGACAGCTTACCGAAGCATCAGGAACGAATCGGTGGGAGATGAACCTCCCTTCAGGGCTCGCAGGAACACACAAAGGGTCTCAGCTTCCCTGTGCCGCCCGTGTAGGTAGTGACAGGGATGAGCGGCCCGAGCCCAGGCTGCTGCAGGACCTCATGGCTCTGAGAAGCAGGTAGGCTGCTGCCCATGCAAGAGACTGGGTGCAGGGCAAAATCGTGGGGGCAACAGTCAAAGATGAAGTTTGTTTCCATTCCCTAGGTAGGGAACAATCCTACAGGCTTCTCCACGGGGTGAAGGAACCCTTTCTGGACACGTAGAGTTCCTCTGCAGGTCCTCCCAGCCACCTCCGATATGCAGGGCTCCAGATCTTTGAAAAATGGCTAGTTTTAAAATACCTGCAAAGGGTCGTCTACCTTTTTCTTGTCAAGTTCAGGTGTTTTCTTGCTTTCCAGGTCATCAGCAAAAAGCCTTAGCTAGCCCACAGAAATCCTCTGCAGGCAAGGAGAGCCAAGTGGGCCAGGTATCAGCGTCTGGGAACCTGCCACCCACAGCTACCAGAGGAACAACAGTTTGCTCTGTGCCTTACAATCAGGTGGTGTCTGAGTATTCGGGCCTCACCGTGCACTAACAGACTGCCCATCACTTCATCTGGCTGTGTTTGTATTCTCCTTCATTGTATAATTTTATTCGTTGAGTCCAACCTCACCCAAAAACGAGTTGGAGGGTTTGTTGCGTTCTCTGGTCCTGCAGAATGGGGCTGCCAGGTCGTCACTCCTTTGGGCGGATTTTTAATTGGCATTCCTTCATCCAGGAGAAACGTCTGCTGACGTGACGGCATGTTGCTGTGGTCACCCGCTGGTACTTCGTCCCGATGCCTCCGCAGAAAGCAGGCCGATGTCGTCTTTGGCTTTGAACTGCCGGGCCGCTCGCACTGAGCCCTTCTGGGAACCTGAAGGACAGGCAGCGATGCTGGCGGGGGGAGGCAATGGAAAGCCTTTGTCCTCACCTGTTCCGATTAGTATCCATTTCCAGCAGTTGTGATCAGAATAGTAAACAGCATCCTACATGCTCTGGCTGGCGTAGCTGCACCAATGTTCTGGTTTATATGCAATGATCAACTCCAATATTCAAATTGTTCTCTGCCTCCATCATCTACAACTGTAATTTTCCAGTTATGGCAGGAATTTTTCACTTCTAAGTACCAAAGTGCATATTTTTGTGTATTTCTATTATTAATCTTATTTTCATTACTGCAGTCCTCCCAGTCAACTATTTCTTCCTATATACCAAACCTCCTCTGCACCAGCAATGCCTCCCTCCCCAGGCTTTGTGTCATTGGTAAATTTCAACAGCACATTGCCAAGTTAAGTGCCAGCCTCAAAACTGTTCCTAATGAACTCTATTAATAACTCCACTCCTACGGGGTAGCTCTTCTTTTAGCATAAACCGCACCTAATTAGGTTTTTGCTGCTTTCCCACTCATCTTACAAGGTGCTAAATATAAATGATTGAATATAACAACTTGAAGGTTCTTTTCATTCCGGCACTGTTTGCATTTTCCAGCACTTCCCAGGAACTGGGAGAGGGAACCTTTCCCCCAGCCCCGGCAGCACCCGCTGTACTCAGCCCTGTGTGGTTCCAGCACGAGGTGCACGCTGGTGGAGCTGCTTCGGTGCACACCAGGACACGCCAACCATCGCCGGCTGATTCATCGGTGCCACTGCTACACCCCTCCTACATAAGCAAGTACACCCAGCATTAATTTGGGCACCCTGTTATGCAGGCACACTCATAAAAGCACTCTTGGGTGACCTGACACGTTAATGGCAGGGCAAAATACAAGTTACACTTGAAAAAAAAAAATAAAAATCCAGAGAGGATCAGTTAAAGACTGGGATGATCCATTAGTGGCACACGGTGTAGTGACTTCAATTATCTCCTTCTCCAGAGGAGCAGCCAGAGGCTGCAGCAACCTGTAATTACAGGGAAGGAGGCGTGCTCAGGTTACCTCCTCCCGTGCCAGCCGATAGATGGGAGTTGTGGCCTTCGTGTCCGCTGGAACGTGCCGTAAAGGAGAACGTCCTGTAAAGGAGAACGTCCTGGTGGTGGGCTGTGACATGAGAGGAACCGGCTGTGGGACGGGGATCAGATCAAATGGACTTAAACACAGCTTTCAGCATGCCTTCCACATGACCTGCACTTGCTCTTCTCTACTGAGAACCATGCCATAAAATATTACCTAATTATTAAATTGCATAGCATTGGGTCAGAACATGGCTATTTTCTGTGCAGCTGGATGCAGTACCAGTTATCTGCATCCAGGGAGTGCAGAGGGAGGCGAGGAGGAATGTCTCTGCAAAGCAACTCAGGAGGAGCAGGTTTGCTCTGCACCCAGCACGAACCATCACGCTTGGCCCAGGTTTACTTGGGAAGCTGTGTAGCTCTGCTAATGCACTGCTATACCTCAGCTTTTAAAGCACGTATATATATAAACGGGACTTGATAACACTTCCTTCCCACATCAGTGAGGCTCTCGCAGTGCAGTGGAGCACGGTCTGCTCAACCTGTCCCAGAAACAAGCTTAGCAAAAGAAAAAGCAAAACTAGAAAAGAAAAAACAACCAACCAAAAAAAAACCAACCCACACTACAAAAACAAAAACCACCAACAAAAACACCTTCCAAAAACTTCCACACAGAGGATGATCTGCTGCCTTTCCTGGAGCTCCACGCTGGCTTTGCCCTGGGGGCACTGATCTCCGCAGCCCTGAGGAGCGCTGTCAGGTTCGCGCACCTTTGGGAACACCACAAGGCACATCAAGTGTGCACACCTACACACGAGACAGCAGTCTGTGTCTGCAGCTCACAGTTTAAAAACAAACAAAAACATGCAAGAAAGCCATAACTGCCAGGCTTGATCCATTATATTTTCCTACAAAAGCCTTCAGCAAGTTCTAAGCTTAATATTAAATCAAAAGCTAGTTATAATTCAACACGTAGTACTTAGTAATTCACTAAGTGAATTTGAGTATTACTCTCTGGAAAAAAAAAAAATAATAATAATACTGTACTGTAATACCTCCAGCCTCAAACAGCTGTTTCCCCCACACCAGGAATGCAGCTACCCAAAGACCTCAGGAACACCAGCAGACTTGAAATCCAATGCATTTACTTTCATGTTCTGAAACGGCTTAGGTAGAACACAATTTTTCTTTTTGAAGAATTTCCTCTCTTTTGACAAGTAAATAAACGTCCAACTTTATGCTAATTTTAGTAGCAGAAAGCAAAAGAAGAAAGAGAAAGGAGGAAAAGAATCTGCAACAGGTTTGCTGAATACGAGTTACTCATTTCATGAAACACAACAAGGATACTTTATAAACTAATCCAGCTTTACGACTGCAGCGTTGCCTTCGGTTTTGTGTTATTGGGTAATTTGTCAGTTCTGGCACTTTGGCAAGTAATAAAGTAAGGAACAACTACTAGAAGCATAAGCAAATTATTGAGTCTGATTCCTCCTTCTTATTGTATTCTAAACAGAAGCTGATTTTAAACAGAAGACTGTTGACAGAAACAAAATTACTTCTAGTATTTATGAAAGACACAGCACTAAAATGAGAAGCCTGTATATAAGGCTTTTCTGATTTTGCTTTTGGTTCTTCTCTCCCCTCCCAACAAAATAGATCGCTTTCCATTAAATGGTTTGAGCTGAACATGAAAACCCTTAATCCCTACTCAGGTAAAGCTTCACTTTGCATAACTGGTAGCTCTGAAGAAAAAGAACATTGCAATGACTTCAGCTCAGATGCGTACCGCTGAACACAGCCACGTAGATATGGCTGCATCTTTTTACAACGGATTTTCTGGAGCCTAAAATTAAAACCATACTTAAAACCCAGCGTGCCTGCCTTGTCTTGCCACATTTCAATGCACTGGTGTGAGGCGGGTGGACACTTTCGGTGCAAAGCATACAGCAGAGAACTGCTGTTCTTGGCAGCAGTCTGCTCCAGGGAACCCATTCCTCCAGAAGAGCTGATGCAGTTCCAGAGCATCCCCGAGACACAGAAAGCCTCTGCTGCCCCTGGGAGTTAAAGGGATTCACGGACAAAGCATCTCCACATGTACAACCTGCACAATGCACCATAGGGGGAAAAAAATACATTCAAGAGCACCCTAATTTAATAGGAATTCACTGACTGATCACACAAACGTCAGTGGTCAGAGCCAGAATTTATTTTCTCTTACAGATTGTCCTGCACTAATGCAGGATTTAACATATCAAATGATCATGAAAGATTAGGAATTAGTTCCAGAAGAACAAGAAAGCCATCAAACAATAGCAATCCCGCTCCCGCATTAGGTACTAATTTCAGCCCTCATGACTGGTGTGCATCTCCATATGTTGCTACTAACGAGGAAGAAAACAGGCAAATCTGGAACAGAGATTTTGGTCATATAAGCACTGCAGTCCTTGATTAAGGAAACAAGTCACTAACTGTCCAAAACGTATGGAATTAACAAAGAAGCAGATGTTTAAGTGTGCCAGCTTTAATTTGCTACTAAATTAACGTATATATTCACCAGTACTCACCAATATTTCACCCTTTAAAGTCTGTCACTGGCAGCAAACAGCAGATAGGGATGCTTTTCATTAGTGCCTTTGAAACTAACTTTCTTTTAATTTAATGATGTATGTTACTCAGACGAAGCAGCACGTATTTTACAAGAGAACATGAGAACATAACTGCAAAAACAAGGCAGAAGACAACCCAGCTCTGATCAATAAGCTGGCTGGATTTGTTTCATTTTGTTGTTTTATAGATTCCATTTAAAGTGAGCATTGAGCCTTGATTTATTATCAAAAACCCACCGTAGTAGTTGAAAACATCACTTTAATGAAGAAAAGATCTTTCAGGGTGTTAAACCTCTCTCATTACCTGAAGTCCAGAACTGCAATTATGATCAGCATTTTGCTGACTTGAGGGAGATGAACTATTAACACTTGGAAATAAAAGACACTGAAGAGCAGTGTCTTTTCTGCCAGAATGGGAAAAAAAGCAAAGTCCAGAACATTCATTATCATCTCACCGCTAACTAGCTCTGTGAAGAGCCCATGTCAATATAATGTTATCTGTCCTCAACTTGTCACATGTACTAGTTCAAACATGAATTTAAGGAGATTTTTGAAAATTCTATATAATTAATAAGGTATTAGCAAAGGAGATGCTCATGCACTGAACGCCTTATATTTCATTTAACATCAAGTTTTATGTGCTTCTCTAACTCGTGCATTTCTGATAGCACTAAACTGGATCAGTAAAAAATGGATGTCTCACACGAAGTCCTAATGTCTCTCCATCACCAGCAGGCATGCGAGGGAAGCAGAAAGTGAGAAGTTTATGCACAAGTAGTTGGAGACAAAACCAACTTTAAAAGCCTGAGTGCGTGGACTGTGTTGCCCTGAACCTTTTCCAATTGTATTAAAAACCTTCCTGAGATGGGTGCAGCAACACTACTACTACCCTGAATTACTTGGTGTCCTCAAAGGCACTTGTGCTTTTCCCTTCCCTGTTCACTCCTTCTCAACTCTTTATGAATACACTGCTGCCAAGTATGTTCCACTAATGATTTCCTTTCAAGGTAAAAATATGCAATTTCCTTACAGATCCACGTTCTCTTAGTTGTTTGCTTTTGTTTGTTTTTGTGTGGTGGTGGTGGTGGTGTGTTTGTTTGTTTTTCCTCCTTCCTCTCTAGTTCTTAAAGTGGTGTGGGGACAAAGTCTGGGGTAAGCATTTGAGAGGTCAGAGGACAACACAATGAGGCTATGGCAGGGAAGAAGACAAGGAACAATACAAGCAAACTGGATTTGAGTAGATAGAGATGAATGTTGAGCCTGTGGGTCTGGACATGCCTTCCTGTCCCCTGTGATCAGCTCCATCCCTCCGTCCCGAGGCCATCCTCCTGGGCAGGGTGCTGGACACCAGCCCAGAAGAGGTGCCACTTCTCTGCTTCACATCAGCAACACAGAGGTGCGTGGGGGTCCTGCTTTCAGCAGGTACATCCTGACTTATCCTTTTATCACAAGGGGTTTTTGCTTGGAAAGCAAGTTTGCTCCAGAGGCGGCCGTGCTGTCGGTGGCAATAGGCTTTACGCCAGTAGCTCCCTTGTCCCAGCAGCCATCTCAGCAGATGCTGCCTAGAGCAGCAGCCTGGTTTTGCGTAAGGCTATTTTTTGTCTCTTACTCCTTTCCTTCTCGGAAATAATAACCACTTACCTGCTTGTCTTGGAGGCATGATCTGTGATGACAAAATTGTGGGTTTTAAGGCGTTCCGAGGCAGAGGGCTGTAGCTGCGCTGCCCAGCGGCTCTCCGTCCTCGATGAGCCACTCCGCCTGCACCACGACGCTTTCTGGTGCCTCCCATTTTCCTCTCCGTGCCGGCCCAGCTGTGCTGGATAGCGTACTTAGGAAGGAGAGCCAGACCTCTACCTGCACGTAATGCTTTTCTGCACACCTACACAGGAAAGGCATTAATGGCCAAATGGGCAGCTGCCCAGGCAGTAATGGACAAAGCAGCAAGAGGAAAGGAGAGGGGAGGAGATCTTTAAAGTCCATTACTTTACCGCATCATTTCATCTCCAGGGACATGATTTAGCTGGAAATGCTTGTTGTGGCTAGAGATTTTTACTTTGAGACTCAGCTTATGCAATTTTGCCTTTTAGTGTTCTCTTGCATGTTAATGATTCCACCTTTGCCACTAATTAAAAAAAAAAAAAATCCTATTTGCCTGCTAGTCCATTTCAAAAAATTAGATAATGGATCTCACTTAAAATATTTTTGAGAGGAGCACATAAATGTATAAAACCAATAAAACCAGCAACAGTTGTGTGGTTCCAGAGTACTGTACAAGCAGATGGTTCATGGTTTCGCGGTCATTAAAAACTACTAGCTGAGAGGCAGGGGGAAGGACCCTATGGCTGTGCGGGGACAGCCCAGAAGCCAATTACACACCCAGATACCATACATTGTCAGGAAATTATATTCCACAGCTTGGCACCTGCGCCTGCCAAGCAATCTCTACATGAGCACTGACCAAGAATGTCAAGGTCACTGCTGAGCCATGTGGAGGTGGAAATGGAGTTGAATCACTGCTGCCAGAAATATGACTATGTTCTGACAATTTAGTAATAGAATTGCATGGAGATGATGACACTATGTCTTGTTTTCCATTCAAACCCAGAGTAAAGAGGAAAGTACAGTCTGGGAAGTGTGGCTAGTGCAAAAATAATCACTTTTCGATGCCTTATCTAACATTTCAAAAGATCATTTTATAATCCTCCCTTTTTTGTTATTCTATTTCGTTAATGCTTTTTTTTAATGAGAATAGTAAGTTTTTTTGTTTTTTGTTTTTTTTTTTAAATAAGAATAATTATCCAACTAATTTTCCTTGCTGGACAAGAGAAAAAGGAACATTAGCTGAATTTCCCTAATGTGTCTGAGTACCCACACTAAACAAACTGCCAGAACACAAGCTAGCCCAACAATTCAGAGTGAACCAGGTTCTTTGCAGTCCTACAGGGTGAGATTCCCACTGCAACGCTGCAGAAGACGTCCCACCAGAACATGCCTTGCCCCCCGGTCCCTCTCTAGGCTGATATTTTACTAAATATCAAATTATTATTAAGTTCTAATGCAGCAAACTGCTCTGCTCAGAGAGCAAGGGGATCAGCACGCCTCCCGAAACAGCTGGCCAGACTGCGGCAATCCAGAGGCGCCGGGTGCAATTATGCCACAAATCAGTCACGGTAATTACAAACAAACATTTTAAAATTTTAATTGTGGGGGAGAAAAAGAAAGAGAGACAATCTCCAGCACCTCAGTGAAAACAAACAAACCCATGCTGTAATTAAGAGAACTTGGACGTGCAATGCCGTGCCACACGAGCCGCTTGTGGCTGTTGCCTGCAGCGCTGCGGCAGGGGAGGCGCGCCGGGACCTCGCGGGCTGGGAGCTCAGCACCCAGGCACGCACCGCGTGCCAAGTCTGAACGCACGGCTATGGCACACAACATCCAGCTTCAACACCTATCTGTCCCAGCAGAAACAAATATTGTCCTTTGTAAGCTGTTAACAGAAATAAGACAATGAAATTTCTCGTCCTTGCACCACATCTTCACTGACCAAACGCTGACTATGCCCTCAGCGGAAGACTTGGTCTCCTTTTTTATTACATCATCTTCTATCTTTTCCATCTTTCTATTTGTGTATTGGATTTTTTTCTGCCCTAGTGCAAGGCCCAGGCTGCTTCTGCCGAGGAAGGTGAAATCTTCGTGGTGCCCTCAGCACCAGGTGAGCAGGGATGGAGCCAGGAGCAGTGGCACAACCCCAGCCCTCCAGGAGATGAGCACCACCCGAGAGCTGATGAGGCTGAGCCCAGACACTGCAAGCCTAAGCACCAAAAAGGAACGCTCCTTAGTTGCTCTTTTTTTGCATCTCTTGTCCACGCTTTTTAGCAACAAGAGCAACCGCTCCGTTTCAGCTAATTTCCTTTCTTCACAAAGGAAATGAGAACTTTGATTATTTTTAACATTACATAGATGGCAGTTCTTGGTAAAAGTTCTACAGACAGGGAGAGATGAGGAAAACGCACACTTAAAATGAAAGCCTTTCTTAATAGTCTTTTGAAATTTTACCTATTTTCTAAAGCACTCTTTTTCTAGCACTTTTCCCTCATCTTTATATGACCTTTAAACAATATTTTTAAGCACAGCTCTGGCATCCACTTCTGCTCCCAAACCCTAAAAAAAAAGTACAATGATTTCTTGTTAATGTAACTACTGCTCAACCACTACTCAAGTGCTCCTCCACTCAACTGCAGTTCCTACAGTGCTGCTCCTTGAGAACTTCAGGAAATGGGAGTCCACAGCTTTGAGCAGGCATTTTCTGGCACCTCCCCTATGCCATCACGAGGTACTGGAGGAACTCGCAAGTGTTTTATGTTCACCTCGTTTTGCTTCAATTTATTACAACTGAAAAATCTACTTTTAAGAGAGAGAGTAGCTTTCTTAAGGTCTTTCAAGACCCCTTTCCCCAGTAATTATTACAACTCCAACCAAACAGTCCCAAAGCAGGGTATTCGGCTTACCTGGGAACCATTTCTGTCTGTGCTGCCTGGCTGCCGAATAACAGAAAGTAAACTCCCTTGTTCCTGAAGCATCTGCAAGACAGAGAGAGGGATACTGTGATGCTGTCTGAGAGCTATTGATTGAAAAAAAAAAAAAAAAAAAAAAAAAAAAACCTACAAAAATTCACACTAAAAACACACAATAAACCTTCAGACTCCTAATGTAAAAGTCTGGTAGGATGGTAAAGTAATATACTTGGTTTTATCTCCATTTTCTTGTGCAGTCCTTACCTTCAATGAAAAAAAATATTAAAAGAAGGAAAGAAAAGAAGTAACAGTATATTGTCAGTGGTTGCAGGACCCTGTGCAGTTTGAACCAAAACATTTTAAGATCTGAATATGGAACAGTCAAAACCATCACCAAGTTTGGTGTCAAAGCAGCGAAACACACAAATAATTTCAAACAGATAAAGCTCCTTCTTAGCTTGAGCCCTCTTCTGTATCCTGTCCTTAAAAAGGATTTTTTTGGTATATGAAAAATTCGTCATTAGCATCAATTTTTTAACAAAATTAACATGGATCTTTAAACTTTAGTTCTAGCTGCAGCTCCAGCACAGTAACCATAGAAATAATTTAATCTCTTCCTATTAAACGTTGTTTGTCCTTGATCATTATTTTTCTTAATTGAAATACTTTAAATACTTCGAACAAAATTGCTTTGTAGCACAATATATTGCATAAAAGTTGTTTCAGAATGTAACCTGCTGGTACACTATGTCCTACATTTAAAGAGTTTTCTGGGAAGCTCCTTAAAGGCACCTTTAATTTTTAATAACTCCCTGGAAATCTGAAACGGAAGGAAAGGTAGGTCATATTTTTGGGCATCCCATTTTTGACAGAGCTCTTTGAACTACGCAGTTGTGATTACGTACATATTCTCTGTGACTTAGATTCTCATTTAATGAAATTTTAAAAGCAGCAAGTCTAATTCCAGGAGGAGTAACTGGTTATCTTAACATTTTCTTAATTATAATAACCTGTGACATCTGGATCTTCCTTTCATATTAGAGGGAGAAGTACAATGCGTTGGATGTGTTGGCTCTTTGAATCCCACATTCCCGGCCCAGAAACCCTTCCGGCAGCTGAGGACTGGCAGCCACCCCATCTTAGATGGGTTAATTTTCTCCTGAATGCACATTAGAAAAAACCCTTGCAGATAATTTCACTTGTACCTTGGGTGCAAGACTTCTGGGGCTGCTCCAGCAGAAAAACCACTGCACACCCAAAGCCCCTTCCCTCATCCCAATGCCCCCCGCACGCAGCTGAAACATGCACTAAGGTTCTCTGCGGCAGTGCTTAATTTGTAAATTGAGCCAACACAAAAGGACTGCAGTCTAAGGATGAAGCTCGTTTCTGGCCCAAGACCCAATTAATGCTAATGGGACGTGTGACAACCGGATTGGATCCACAGCAGCTCAAGGAGGGGCGATTAAAGCAGAAACTGCTGAAGAAGAATGAACAGTGTGAAAGCTGTCCCGGCAAAAGGGCTGTGGGGGATCCTCAATTGCACATTACATCAACAGACCTACAGCCCATTTATTTCAATGGGTTCAGTTTACTTATAGACCACATTTGAAGGCAGCATATTTACTGTCAAACTCCTAGCCCAAAGACTCACTAATTTGCCAGCACAGACCAAGCCTTTTTCTAAGCTTATCCTCCCATCCCCCCTCTGCCTGTGACAACTATCCCCCGAAGCAGTGTGTGCACTACCAAAAGACACAGATAAGCTCAGCAGACAACGGGGCATAAAGTGGTAATTTATCCAGTCGGGTGACGGTCAGGCCGGTCCCCCCACGATGTTCTTGCAGCAGCCAAAAGCAGCCAGCCCCTCCCAGCAAGGTGGCAGGGGGCACAGAGCTGCCGCTGCCCTCCCGCAGCCCTGGTACAGCGCGTTTCTCTGCCTGCTTGATCCTGCCACGCAGGAAGGCATTTGCAAGACTCAGCAGGCATTTTCCCCAGCACGGTTAGCGCTGAGCAGGGGATAGCTGAGTCCCAGTACGTCAGTCACTTTAATTGCTGCAGTCTCAGGAGTTGACTTTCAGTGGGTTTTGAGGAGCCCAGCGTGCCGTGGCATCTCCCTTCCAGCAGTGACAGGATATATCACAAAGCTTTTTGATGCTGCCCTGAAAACCTGCCTTCCTAAACGGTCATTGCAGGGTTTTCTGACAGCTTCCTAGCTCATTTATTTGGCATTTGATCACAGGTTTAGAGAAATTATAGAAGTCCTCTGAAAGCTATGATCCCCAGAGTGGCTAAAGGAGATTCACAGGCTTTAATCTCCCAATGTGTCCTGTTAAAAATAAATAAATAAATAAATAAAATCCTATATACTATGTGCATTGACACTATGTGTACAACTGTCATGATGCAACCAGACCGAGTGCTGAGCCCTTGGACAAGGCCACCCCACGCTGCTTTCCATGCCTCCAGCTCTGTTCCACCTACCTCTGGCTGCTTCCTGCAGCACTCCTCACTCGGCTTTGGATAACCTGTAATGACAAACAGTTGAGAAGTTTTCTGTTTACAAATGTATAAAAAAACGAATGCCAACAAACGAGGGGCCTGAGGAGACCTATTATCTGGCAGGTTGAAAGTGGAACTTGGAAAAAAAAAATCAGAGCTATTCCCTGTTCCATCACTTTCAATGCAAAATGCGTCTTCAAACCTTTCAAAGCTGTTCAGCCTCTCTCTGCCATTGTTTTCATTTCTGAAATGGAGATATTTGATCTTTTTTAGCCTGATGACATTTCACCAGCATAGGATGGCTTTAATACTTTCAGTCAATCATGAGGAATTTACCTCAGCCACTGTGATACCATTTGTGAAAGAACACATTGATTTCAGTAGGGAATTCTTGTACAAATTCTTAATATAAATGACATTTTTCTGTTTTCTCTCTAAAAAAAAAAGTGAAAGTCTACATGCCATACTTGAAACAGAGCTTGAGCTCTTGTTTGCATCAGCCTTTCCCCGGTATTCCTGAAATAATTAAAGTCCATTTATTCCCTTCTTGTCTTCCTCTGATGTGCTCAGAGAAGCAACATTCACTGCTGAACCCACCGGCAAAATGCAAACACTGGATGAATTACAAAATTTCAGGCTGAATATTCATCTTGGTGCAAGCTGAAATAGTGCCAAATCCACTGGAACGGCAGCAGATGAAGATGTGTCACCTGCCACTGAAGGTCAGTGCCCAACAGGTCCACGTGTTACAATTTCCCTGACCACCACCAAGACATCAGAAGAATGCTGAAGACACCAGAGCACACAGCAAGCCTGGGAGCTGAGATGAATTAGTGCCTGGAGACATTAGGAGGAGGTAAGGAAAACAGCCACGTTTCATAAGCCAGGAATCATCACTGCATGTTACAGAACAACCGTCACTAACGCACAGCTGAAATGAAGCTGGAGACCTTTGGACTCGTGTGTTTCACAAGCTTCTGAGACAAAGGGAAGAGTGGCCAACAACTGCAATTGTGTGTTTACTGCTGACTTACAGATTTTATAAAATAGAAATAAATTTGTGATATATCCCAAGGTATGCAGAACTCCAGATTGTCCTGTCTCCAGGACAGCTTTGGCCCAGCTGAATACATCTATGTGAAGTGGTTTTTTTTTAGCTGTGCAACTTCCTAACATCCACCACTAAATTCATGAATGGGAGTAACAATTAGCTACAACTTCATACACACGGAAATCCCAGTATTTATGATATGTTGAATATAGAGAGGTTGAAAAACAGCATTTAACAGCATTTTCATATACTTAACAAGCAATGAGGGGAACTTTATATCACTCAAAGTAGCAACTTCCATTAGAGCAATCTTCAGCTGCTGAACGAGAAGTGTATTGGCAAGGCTTGTCTAATATATTCAAAGTGATCTGCAGAAGATCCCAGTATCACTAGAGATGATGCATGAATAACAGTGGAAAATATGATGTAATTACAGGGATTATCCCACCCCTGGGACAAAAAAAAAGTGAAATTCAAGCACTCTTTAATCTCACTGGGACAAAATGAACTCGATGATAACCATATTTTGTTCAAAAGAATTACTTGTACTAATTAAGAGATGAAGGTGGCAGTTCAGAATCTATTCCTGACTGTCATTTCAGATGTCACATCAATCTATTCCACTGAGAAAATAACAATCAAAATACTCCCTCAGTCCCAGCAAGCCAATTTGTACTATAAAATCACTCTTACACAGCTGATTATTATGGTTTTCTTTTAGGTACTCTGGTGAACCAAGATTGTCAACTGTATAGAATAAAGGCAAATGTATTTTTAAGAAAAAAAATATACATATATCTTTACACAAACTCTTTATATCTATTAAAGTCAGACCACATATTTTAAATTGCAATACAATGTTCAAGAGCCAGCTTGTGGAATAGCAGTATGCATTTCAAAATATGCAAAGTATAAATACAGGGCTGCATACCTAAATCCCAAGACATATTCACTGGTATTCCTGGGCACCTGAATGTTTTTGCGTATCCCTAAGATATTCAAAGCAAGAAACACAAAGTTGCATGAAAGGATAATACTTATTCCCCTGACCCTTGGCTGTACTGTTTCCCATAGCCAGAAATAAAGCTGCAATCTGAAAACAGTTTGTGGAAGCAGCTTGTCACGTCACTGTGGCGCGTGTCCCCGTAATTCGGACGGCAGGGCCACGTACTCACGCTTAGCTGGGAACGTGCTGCCACAGCACAGCACCGAGATGGTTTGTCTGAGTGTGATTCAACATTTGGCAGCTGTTTTCATCTTGAATCATGCATGCAATGACCATTAACAACAATGATATTGATCCTTCAAGTGCTATGAGCAGGGAATTACAATGAGATCCTGGACCAGCCCGGAGAGCTGCTGCAGTCTGCTGGTGACAGCCCTTCTGAAGACGACATACGCAGAGGTGCTTATTCAGTCGTAACAGTTCCTAGAATGAAACTGAAAATGAGAACTATTCATAAATATTTATCCACATATATAAAGCATACAAATAATGGAGCAGTAACAATATGTCGATATAATAAGTGCACTGCAATTCAGTGAGAGTTTATGGCCAGCGGTGTTTACGTTGCTTCTCCAGTCCTTCCATTAAGCTTCTTTGCATCTTGTCTTAAATTCTCATGTAAGCCAATCTGGACCGCATGTACATAGTCCTCAGTGCAAGAGAACTCACACATCCTTTCCCAGCCTTTTGGCATTCCTGTAGAATAAGAATTTATACCAATTTAGGGAGGTGTGACATGCATTTTGCATGGCTGATGTCCCTGTGTACTTTAACTAGAGGACTACAGGAGAGAAATAGAATAAAATCCTATTACCAGGTAAAGCATCCTGGGGGAAGGCAGTGGTAGCAAGCCTAAGAAACAGATGTCTTTAAGCTCCTGGCACTCCTACAAAGCCAGGCACATATAATTGAATGAATAGCTCTGAATTACAAATAGAGATCATAAATTCTGCAAAAGGTTGTCTTTCAAACTCATAATGCCTGGAGGAAATGGGAAGACTGAAAATACGTGCTTTTTAATTGCATTCGTGAGGTTCAAAGACTGGGTGTCAGGAGCTGCCGCCCCTACCTTTGCACTGAACAGAAAACCAGGATGTTCTGAGAGGGGCATTTGACACCTGGCAAGATTTTTCAGTGGAGAAAACCAAGCACAAGCAGGCTGCCCACAGAGGCCATGGGGTCCTGGAGATGTTCCAAACCTGAACTGTCGGGCCCTGAGAAGCCTGTCCCGAGCTCACCCAGTCCTGCTCTGGGCCAGGGTCAGGTCTGATCCTGAGTCCTCCACAGCTCCCTTCCGACCGGTTCTCTGTTCTGTGGCTTAAAATAAAGAAATCCCTTAAAATTAAGTAGCACCACAATTCTAAATAAAAACCACTCTAAAAGACGGGATGATATGATGAGGCGTGACTAACGCATCAGCGAAAAGAAGGATGAACTACAGTACAGGTCACAGTACTAACAATCTCAATGCATTACAGCAGAATACAGAAGGAAAAACTAATTTAAAAGAGCAATATCCTTACTTCTGCAGAGGTCAAAAAATTATAAAGGACTTTCTATTCACCAGGAGATGATGAAAATATTGGATAATCTATGGCACGCTTTTGGATTCTAGCTGTTCCTGGTGGAATGGAAGACTGATGTTTTTTATTTTATTTTATTTTTTCTGCTATAGGAAAAAATTCTGTCCAAAGTTTTGGTTGCTTATCTATAAAAAGAATTCATCCACCTTGATAGATGCGATAGAAGTCCCATGAGAAGGCTTTAAGACATAAGCA
The DNA here is from genome assembly GCF_011077185.1 of Oxyura jamaicensis. NCBI lineage: Eukaryota > Metazoa > Chordata > Aves > Anseriformes > Anatidae > Oxyura > Oxyura jamaicensis. The sequence goes on along the minus strand of NC_048904.1, from coordinate 20,584,469 downwards.
AGTCTGGTGGAACATTGATCCTGACTTTGTCAAAAATCAGGCAGACAAAATCCTCAGAGCTGTCAGGGGGGAAAAAAAAAAAGAAGAGAAAAGAAAAATCTCTTCCTATGAGCTAAATTGTTCGTAAGTGGCAGGGGGCCAGGTTGGATGGAGAAAGGCATTAGAATTTTTCTGACCAAGTGCATCCCTTTTATCACCCCTGAAATGTCAAACTATCCAACTCCCAAAGGCATCTTTTCTGGCAGCTCTTAAAAGAAAACCAAAAGCCACAACCAACCAGAAGGGAGGGAAATAAAAACTCACATAAAGAAAGTAGTAGCTGCCCGAGTTGTTACCAATCCATTTTCCCATTCTTTACTCCACACATCAGCTTTCCCCCTCTAAGCCACCCTGTGAAGGACCAAGAGGAGATTTTGCGCCTTTTCTGTTCTAAGCACACCTACCACATTTCAGCAGCTTTTTTCTTTGTACAGTTTAAAAGAAGCTACCAAATGAGCACTTATTTGTTTGTACTGGATCAAAGTAATTATTTTAATTAGCACAGATAGTTGGGATAAATATGGATAGCCATGGAATCTGAGAGTAAAATAACTACTGCTTATTACTTGAGTGAAATAATAAAAAATAATAAATTTGATTACCATTCACTAGCATATGAGCAATCGTTTTCTTTCCTCAAATTCCCTGGCTCGTATGAATTTATTAAATATAGGATTTACTTGACAGTATCTGTATATAATTACTTATCACATAAAATGTCAGCTGTGGTTTATGAGCAGTTAAATGCTAGCAGTCACCATCCCATTTCACTGTGAGGTTCAGTTTTGCTGCACATACGGATGTTTAAGTTGCAGTGCAATGCTTGTGGTATCCTCCTCAATTAAAATAAATAATTAATAAATAAAAATAAATAAATAACTCAGATTCAGCCTTCCAGCATTAATATTCATGCTTGAGTTTAAAATTCACTTTCCATAAATATTCTCCATTGTCTGCTGTGTCTACAAATATTCATCCTGATAAATTAGTTGGCTTTGAAGAAGGCAAACTCAAAGAAAGTGATAAAGCAAATTCTACTTCTTCTTCTTCAGTAAATACCTGTTCAAAATACTCACCTCCACTCAAGGATACTCACATTTGATGGTGATATTTTATAATTGGCCTAGGAATGTGCTGATGTGTGTTCTGGGAAGGAAAAGTATCCTGAGGTGCTGAACATACAGAATATGGTAATTAAATAATTTTATGTTCTAGTTTTAACACAATAAAACAATAGCTATCAGATAACATGATTTTTAAAGCTGCTTGATCCTTAAAGCTACTTGTAAAACTTTTAGTGAATGGAATAAATCACCCCAAATTAAGCCTCCTTCCACAGACATCGGTAGGAAATATTAGATTCTAATCAACCAAGGGTGATTGATTAGAAGGAACCAACCATACTGATAATCGCGGGCAGACTTTCCCAATTCTTGGCATAAAAACGTAACTCATAGAAGGGAGTTCAACTGTTTTCTGCGGATGAGTGCAAACCACGCCGCTAAAAGCACTGGTCAAAGAAAGGAGGAGCGAGCACACCTCTGCCATCGCCCCAGGACGCGGGGACAGGTGGTTGAAAGCTGCTGGTCCTGCACTCCCTGCACACACGTCGTGTCCTGCTCAGCTGCAGCCACTCCTCACCATCTCTTATCCCCTCTGTACCAAGGGCAGGCATGAAGCTGAATCTGTATTTCTTTTTCTCATTTTTGCAGCGTTTCTGTCTTCCTCCTTCAGTCTTCTGTTGCACTGCTCCATCCTCTGTTAACGCTGTGTTGTCTAATTACGTTGTCCTTGCTAGCACTTTTCTAGGCTGTACAGTAAAAATGATCAATTCCAATTTGCATTTTTGCACATTATCATATTTTTTATTCTCACTGTGCTTTCAAAGAGAAATCCGCAGCTGCATTTCTAAGTTTGAACGAGGCCATCTGACTAAAGGGCAGGTGAAACAAGCAGAAGGAAGAAACCAGAATTCAAAGCAATGGCAGGAAGCAGAGAAGAAAAGGGGAGCATTCCCTGGGATCCCACCAGGATGGAGATCTACACTGCACAAAACTTGGCTGCAGTGACAGCAGCAAGCTGACAGGACGGGGTAGCTGAGATACCTTGGATTTCTGCAGAGCCTTTGAACTAAAAAAATCCCTGCAAGAGAGGCCCATGGGGAAGAGCTACCTGGCAGAAGAGCTTGATTAGCATCAGAGGAGAAGCACACAGATGGCAATGATTCCATGCATCTCTACCCACACCTCTAAAATAAAATATTTAAGGGGAAATTGCTTGTGATTGGCATGGGTCTCCACAGAACTACCTGCCCTCAGGTCCTCTCCCGAGCCTACTCCGTGGGAGGGAATACTCTGCTCTGCCACTGCTCAATAAAACTAAATAAATGTCTACATGGATCCCAATTAAGACTAAAACTTAAAACGAAAATACAAGGCAGGTGAATGCCACACAGATGTTTAAAACTATTTATGAAGGATTGCAGGAAGAACACCTGCCAGAGCCTTTGACAGAAATGGAACAAAACCTCCCTGATCTGAGAGACGAGGAAAAAAATAAATAAAACTTACCCCCCTTTGAGACCTGCATGCCACTAGCATAGGACAGAGAAAACACAGTAAAATGTTTTTAAAGAAAGCAGCTGGCAGTAAGCTTGTAGCCTATTTAGGCATCTAAACTAAACATTAACTCTGTCTTCATGTTGTTAAATATGAATAATACCTTTTTGTTCTTGTGGAGGATCTGCTGGGATCATGCTTCACAAACAACTCATCTTGAAATGTTCAGCGATGCTCAGAGGACTGATGCAACCTATAGCGACAGATGGAAGGACAAGATTAAGACTACTTAAAAGTGAGTAATAACAATCCTCTGTGTTCAGTGTGCTAGCAAGACTCTTAAGTCCTTGTATCTCTGTTGAAAGAGTAAAGGTGACTAAGTAAAGGTGACTAAGAAAACAGCCATTAGAACAACCAGAATTTGAGAAACGTACCTAGATAGTAGGAAAGGTTGACTGCAAAGAATAGAACACAGAATTTTAACCTGTAGACACAACCTGAATCAAAGAACGCAGCAAACAAGTGTGTGAACAAAGCACTCTAGCAGTGCACATGGTGATGGGGTAAATCTTTTTTTTTTTTGGACAGACATAGAGCTGATATACAGAAAACTTCTGTACTAATAATATTCCTCTCTGTATCTTATGTTTTGGTTCAACAGACATTATTTTAACTGAAAAATATTTGTTTGTGCAAAATTGCCCCAGCTTTAACGCTATTTTTCCTCGGTGAATTAAAGTAAACACTGAATTCTAAAAAAATGCACACAACACTGAAAGCACATGCATTTATTATTGCATCTTTGCCTGTGATAGAACTTCTTTTTGGATTTTAATTCATTCCACTTAACATTTAAGCATCCTATGTATCTATAAACATAAGCTTAATTCAAAGCTGGTGTTTATTAGCAAGATAATTGTACTTATTACTTAAGCACAGTGCCTAGCTGGCATTCAGCCCAGATTGGACTTTTCTCTCTATTGTATCTGCAGAAAGATTTGGACGGGTTTCAACAAAAGCAGATGCTCAACCAATTAGGAAGAACTGCACCCGAGCCCCAAAACCACCCTCCATCCCGTTTGGTGTATGTGGAGGTGAACTGGCCGCACGCAGGAGCCAGGAAACGCGGATGGGAGCCAGCAGGTGAGCACACGAGGCTGGGAGAGGGCAGGCACAGCTCTGACCGGAGGCCAGCAGCGGTTCCGAGATGCAGCAGAGAGGCACCACGGGCATGGAAAACAGAGAGAACCGAGTCTGAGGTGATTGATACCAGCTGTGACGTTTTGCTTTATTAGACAGAAATTTCAAGTTTTTTTCTAAGCCAAAGGCTGAAGAGATTGCACAGCCAACCAGCTCTATAAATGCAGGGAACTTCATAAAGATTTGGACAGGTTAAAATCCAGAGGTAAACACAACCTTTTATATTAACAAAACAGTAACACAGAATGCCTAAGGATTTTACACAAGGATGGAAGGAGGAGAGAAGGACAGTTCACACATATCAGGAGTGGCTGGTTTGCAAACATATGAAAGCCCTTAAATCCTATTTCTGAAAGGGTTGGTAGCCAACATGCCAGCTGGTCAGAGCTCTGCCTAGGAAGGTTTTTCTTAATGAATTTTTAAGTGAAAGCTCTGAAAGACTCAAAGCTCACATGGAGTGCAATGAATTTGGTTTTACCCAATGCCCAAAGTATATCAACCTAAGCCCTTACAGCACACTTATTAAACACTTGGCTATTCCCCCCCACCCCACCCACCACCACACGAATGTTTTGCTTTTTAGTACAGTAGTTAGCATTATTCCTTACAGAAACAGCTGTAAGTTGATGAGTGGATGCTACATGGCATGTAAATCTGTAAACCATACAGATCCAGAAATGAATCCCAAAACTTTAACCTCTTTGTCTTCTTTCCTTTGGTGACCAATAAGACAAGGCCGTATTATTCTCTCAGGGAGGGGGAAAAAATTAATGCAAAGTTCTTTCCATTATTTATTTTCATTTGATACTTAGCTGCATATTGACAAAGGACCACAGAGCTGGAGGAAAACTGCCTTGCTGCCAGTTTACCGTGAATGTTGAAAACCATCTGCTTTTGAAATGAATGTTCCTTTCCCTCTTTAATAATTAACTCTTGGTGATCAAATACATCCTTCAGTCTGGTCTATAAAGGGGAAAAAGAAGAGAAAGTGCACTCATCCATCAAAGAAAAACACACTGAAAATTTTTCTCTGTAATTCATCTCTATAATCAGAGTAACAGAGCTGGGCCACTAGACAAGGAAAAATATCCTTGTACATGCAGTGTTTTGTGACCTGGATTAGCACAAATTCCAGATGTAAAATTATTTGGGCCCCCAAGGCTGGTTTGGACTTATATCTAAGATAGTTTATAATAAAGACTGCGAAGAAAACCCCAACACAGATGAAACTCCAGATGTGTTTCACAAGGGATCAGCCCCTGGTGAAGAGATCTCAATGGCAGACATAGCTCCATAAATCGTTACTGGCTCCTCATTCACCTCTAACCTTTTGATCTCAGACCATTTCCAACAAGACAGATGTCTGCATTATAAAAGCAGCTGATTTGCTCTGTTCTGTGAGGATGTCAAAGATTAATGGGTCCTTGAAATTTAAATAATTGTCTTTCTGGGTCAAGATCAAGGTGAATGACGTGGGGAAATAAAACCTGCCAGTTCAGTAGATAATTAGAGCATCAAAGGGAAGGTTGGAGGACTGGGAAATCCCACAGCTGCAAATTGCGGAAAGCTGGGAAAGCCAGTGACTGTGCAGTGACAGGGATAGCCCCTGCCCCTTTTTTATTAATTATTTTTGTTATCAACACCCTGAAGCCCTCATCAGTATCTTCTTACAAGTAGAAGAATCTCCTTTTGCCTGTTCAAATAGAATGATAGCAAGTGTTTCTGTAAAGCAAAGAAAAATTATAAAAAGTGTAGTTGAAGAGCCTATACCTAACTAAATGCATGTATGCAAATATCCGTACACAGAAAGTATATAAGGTGGACAGACAGGCTAGAGTTTTTATTAAAAAAATAATTTCTGGTAAAAAAAAGGTATCAAAGTGAGCACATCTAATCACAGACATCAACAATCAGATAGAACATATAATCAACCCTTGCAATTTAGTTAAACAGATGCACATAAACTAAAACTTGCCAAATTAATTAGCACCCCCAGAAAAGCAAAACAGATTTGTATTTGTAACACATGGACCCAGACCAATAAATCACCTAACAGGAAGAAACTACAACGCCGTGTGAGTTGGCGTTAACTGCAGCCTCTTGTGTGTGCCCTGCAACACGCAGCTTTCTGTGAGTACCGCGTACCAGTGGAGCCTGACTTCTGAAATATTTACCAGTTATGCACTGGAAAAGACCTACAAATAAGCTTAACTGAGAATTCATTTACAACATACAATAAGTAATATCTGAAATCTCTCTCTACTGTAGCCTATGCTACTCAAGAGTTGCTCCCACCTTTGTCAATCACTTCATACCACCAGTCCCAGTTCAGAGACCCGGCAGCAACACACTCTTGTTTGCGTTCTGAAAGCAAAATCTTCACTGGCATGGCATGACAGCCAGAATAACACACCACACTTCAGCTACAGCCAAGCAGCGGCTGGGTTCGAGCCTGTTTTCCACAGATGAACAGCTTAACACAGTTGCTCTTGCCCAGCATCTGACCTCCTTGATGGATTCTGTACCCAGACTTTGCAGTTCAGTCCAACATACCTTTATTCCACAAGGTGTAATTCACAAAGAAATATTTCCCACATCATTTACAGAATTGCACGACATAGCTATAAAGTTAAAATAATGGCAGAGGAAAAAAAAAAGAAATTAGAACCTATAATCAGTGAAGAAGAAATATGTTTTCAAATGTGATTTGCAAATAGACAGTGAATCAGTGAGGCAGGGAGACTAGAGGATGCTTCTATAGGAAAAACAGCCAGGGAATGAAAAGTGGGACATTTAACAAGGCATTGCACTCCTTTACTGCTACTTGCATGGACTGTCTTCACTCATTAATCTGCAAATTATTCACTGCTGGATCCTCAGTAAAGTTATTAGCTAGACTTTATTTTTGCCTTCTTTTTTTCATAGACACCCAGGCTGATGTACTGACAATAGCCAGAGGATTTACTATCCCGTGTATCCCAGGGATGTGATGCGACACAAGTGACTCCTCCAGCAGGAGCATCCGAGAGCAGCAGGGTTACACCTGACAGGCCCAGCTCAGAACACCCCTCCCCTCTTGCACACACATCCCGGGATGCACATTTAATGAGCGTGTGTGACCCTTGACTTGCCAATATATACATTACATGGGTAATTACTAGAGGAGTTCTTCACGCACAGGAAAGCGCTCTGAATTGGGCTTGGACTGGTCCTGTACTTCTAAATTCACTGAGGGAAATTTGGGATATACCCAACGCATATTAAAAAGAAGGACATACGATGGCAAACTCAATATATGCGATATAGATACCAGAGCCTTAATAACAGTGACAAGAGGAGTACTACGGACAGTAAGGTTAATCCTAGTGCATCATGCGCTTTACAGAATAAAGTCACTGCAGCGATAGGAGAGGGAGGAGTGGGTGTTCAGTGTGTGTAAGTCTGCTCCTTTCTAAACATGTGGCAACAAGCTCAAGAGCTCAGAGGCCAAGTTCAGAAGGAAAGCGCCATGATTTTAAGGCAGCAGAGGAAGGCAGACCCGAACCAAGGGTGACTGCGGGCAGGAGGGCACGTAGCCACCCTGAGCAAAGCCTGGCCCCACCGTGGGGCACGGGGCACACCAAGCCTCGGGCTGCTCACGCTCACAGGACAAAGGGACGTGTAGCTTCAGGCCACTTCGGCTCAGATTGGGCCCCCTACACACATTTGGGACACAGTTGCTGTGTCTAAGAAACACACACCTATTTTGAGATCTTGGCGATCTTTTCTTCACTTTTTTTGTTGTCACAAAGACATAGTTCCTGGGCACTAGAAGCTAGCAGCTCTGGGGTGGTGCTTTCCAGTGGGCCCGAGCGCACACAGGAGCAGTTGTTCTGGCAGAGATTTTCAGAATGATTTTCAGGTGTCAGCTGGCAGAAAGTCATGGACGTGTTGCCTAAACTCCAGAAATCAAAGTCAGTTCAGTTACCATACATCTTAACCAGCATTCATTCACTGTGGAGTCAACGTGGCATGGCATTCATGAGAAATGTAAGGAAGAGAAAACATAAAGCAGGGTAATCTCTGTCAGGAGCATGTGGAACCTTCCCTGTGTGTCACAGACACTGAACTGTCAGTAGTCTAAAAATAATAAAGGCAGATCTCAGTTTCTGTCGAATCAAACTGACACAAAAAACTTGGATACTGGTGTAAAAGGGGAAAAAAAGAAAAATCAATGTCAATCCATTTCTTCACTCAAAAGTGGCACGCTAACAAGACAATTTGAGCTTTAAGACTGAAAAATGATTTCTATATGTTCTTTAAGTGTGTTCTAGAAGAAACTGAACCAAATAGATAATGTTCTAAATGACTATTTCCTAACTGAAATTTCCATAATTCCTCTATTATTTCCAAAGACAGCAAGCACAAAACAGCAATGAAGCCTACAGCTAAAATTGCTTTTTGACAAAGCAGATAGAAAGAATGACTGCAATAGAGGCAAGTCAGGAAGATTTCTTCAGAGGGCAGAACAACTTTTGTAGGTCCACCTACGATTCCCACCATTAGTCTTCTAGAGCTATGTCCATTTGGACAGAGAGGGCATTTTTCGTTCCAGTGATAGCTGTTGAAATGTTGTGTGGCTGATATTCCATAATTGATGGAGAAAGACAGCCATCGTGAGAAGATGTTTTCTTCATTTATCAGGCAAGAAAGCTTAGGCAAAGGTAAGCTCAAAAGAATGAGTCCCATCCTTAAACATTCAGTAAGATCCCAACGACAGGAGGTAAGACACAACTCTGCAGCTGCATCAGTCTTAAAAATAACAAATATAGTTAGAAGAGCAGCAAGAGAAGAATAGCAATTTAATAACGGTGAGAGTTAAGGACACCAGGAAGAGCCTATTGATTTCCTGAGTTTTAGAGCAGGTCTCGCTTCAGCAGAACACAGGAGGCATTCAACAGTTTTGTCTCCCAAAATCCTCATGCTTTCAGAAAGGTTCAGGCTGCTCTTATGCGTTACATTGACCAGCCATGGAGTGCACAAGCTACCCATACCACCTAATAGCCTCAGCTACTCCTGAGCAAAAGCCTCAGTCTCAGCTTCTTCTTCCCATGCTGGGCAGCCTGGCCCCTGCACCACCAGGGCTAGGAGCTCATCTCTACATATCACAAGGCACTTCCCCAAAGGTTACAAAGGATTTCTAGATACATATTCTAACCTCTTATTTCTGTACAGGAAGAAACCTTCGGTTTCACTAATTGGCTTTATGGGTGGTGAAAGAGCAAAGAATCATCGTGCAACAGGACTAGCAGGCTGGGGCTTCGGTGAGTCCCAGGGCACTAAAACGAAGCTCAGACTGAACAGTGCTTAAGAATGAAAACGTAAGAGGAGTGGGTGTTATTGACTGGTCAAGCCAAGACCTTTAGAACAAACACTTTTGTCCATATTGTTTAGTTTTAGCTGCTCAGAGCACATGTATCCTTCAGGCTGCCTCTGCAGCCGTCCTGTGGTGGTTCAGCATGAATCACTTCCATGCTGATTCACACCACAGCTCACAGGCTGAGGTGGCCAATAATTCAATTAACCTGACTGAATTGAAACTTGTATTTTATCTCAGTAATGAAGTATTTTGGACCTTCATAATTTCCTTTGATTGCTCAGAAAAATTTGTACATAATAACATGATGAGCGGACAAAATTAAAAAGTCATTTTTAACTGGAGAAAGCCTTGCTCAGCCAGGACTGTGGTGTTTGCTGTAGCCTTGGAAAAGATGTGATTCATTTTAGCTTACTCCCCTCAAAGGGGCCACAGTGCTCAGTGATGGCAAAACCTGGTTTCGAGTCTAAACCTTTGGAGCTGAACACACAAGCTTTCCTTTTGCTTGATTCACAGGCAATAAAATAGCAAACGAGACAGAAAACACCAAGTACCATTTATGTAGCTACACTCCAACGAAGGAAATGGAAAATTCTGAAGAACTGTTCACAGCCCCACGCAGCATTGCTCAGGCTGTTATAAATCTTATAAATCATTTCATATGCTGGCAACAGGCAAGAAGGAAAATGAAAATTACACCAACAATGCTCTCCAGCTGGTCAAATAGAGGATATCTTTAATTGCTTGAAGCAGAAAACCACTGTGGCAGAGCAGAAGGCTCCGGCACGCTTCAGGCTGAAGACCCAACTCCATTTAAAGGTAAACTCTGCTACATACATCACGCCAGCTCAAATACAGTTCAAGAAAAAAAGCATTGGAAAAATGTCCTGTCACTGTCTGCCTTTGCAAGGGATTCATCTTTGGATGAGAGATAATTGGAATGCACCACATGTGTATTCACACAGTAATGTCAACTCATTTGATTATTTAATTTTCAAAGTTAAATCTTTCACCCTGTAGTACTTTGATATCTAAAACGTTTTTCATTGCCAAGCTGTACTGAAACAGTTCTAATGTTACATTTTGGCTATAAAAGGAATGGATTGCGAGTTTCCAGAGGCTTTACCCAAAATATTAGGGATGTACATTCATGAAGCCTGAACCACAGAATTCAAATCCAGTTGTAAAAATGGTCCAAACATTTATTTTCATCTAAGATAAGACTACATCACGAAAAAAAAAGGTGTTAAATATATATATACAATATTTTCATTAAGTTGCTTTAATTTCTGCTTTATAATCCAGTATGAACTGAACTCAAATCAAAAATGCAAAACCAGTTTTTGCATTCAGACCAGGATTCAAGGTAAACAAGCCCGTGCTAAAACAGCCAGTGGTTCACACACTTCAACTATGTCGGATAAAATACACGTGGCTGGAAAGCCTGGCACATATGTTTGATGTTAAGAATATGCGTAAACGGTTTGCGGAACTAAGACCTAGCTTACAGTTCATATTCAAACTATGCCAAGTTTAAATGGAAAGCTAAGCTGTTACTGAATTTCTGTTCCCAGCTCATCCCGGTCTCATTGTTCAAACCACCAGAAGCAGCACTGAGCTGCTCAGAGCCCTCTTCTCACAGCTTTGTTCTAAAACAATGCTGGAATCATGAATAAGCAAAACCTGTGGTGAGCAAACACCACAGATAGGATATTGCAGACATATCACTCCTGACAGGGCTAAGCAATAGGTGATACGGATAAGTGGGGTTGGAATAAAATATGATTAAACCAGTCTTTTCCATTCTGTTTTGATTTAAGAGTACAAAGTGCAAACTATTCATCTTCTGCCTAGAAGAAGTAAATCAACTGATAAAGAAAAGTGAGAAGTGGGGTGCCAAGAAAATCAAATCATCACGTGCTGGTAAACTGCTTATGTAAAGCAGGAAAATAGGATTAAATAACAGCACAGAAGTATTGGCCAGAGCAATCATCAGAGTTTACACAGGCTTAGTTCGGGCACAGCAATTAGCATCAGTCCTGGCTGCACCGCCACGAGGGACAGCCGCTGTGCTCCCCTGCTCAGCACAGAGAAAAGGCACCAGGGTTCTCCTGTGGCTCCAGGGAGAGGATTATAGCCAATGCATATTTGTATTTGCTGCTGGCCTGGAGGTCAGTAGTGCTCTAAAGTGGAACCCGCTGCTGTAGGAGGGTAAGCCCAGGTGGGTATCACCCAGCAGGGGACCTGGGCACCTTCGCTTATTCTCACTGGGTGAACGTAAGGGAGGAAGGAAAAAAAGCAACATACTTGTGTTTTTTTTTTTGCAATCCCAAAACAAATACATATATAAACCAGCTTAATATGGGACTGAAAATATATCATAATCCAAAACCATAAATGCATTTGATTTCAAAAATTTGAATTTGTCACGTTTGGTTGTGTGTGATTGTTTCTATGTATTGTAGCGTAGGCTACAATCTCTTCACAAAGCGTTTGCCAGATCTGCAGATAGGTAGGTAGGTTTTTTACCAAAAACAAATGGTAGTTAAAAGTGTTGCCATCTCTATCAGAAGACAAGGCAAAGGACCCTTCCAGGAATAGCTCGCACATCACTACAGACAGATCAGCCCCCTGGTGCAGAAACCACGCTGGCCTCAGGCTGGATCCATAGAACTCCTCTCCCTTCACCCTGGCTGCCTGATGCCAGCAGTATTTACCGTGCCCCAGCTTCACTTGCTCTGCCTGAGTGCACACTGATGAGCGGTCCTGCAGACAAGATTATCCTTTGCAACCACGACATGGCCCAAGCAGCTTGCCCTAGGTCGGGAATTGCCAGGTGGTTTTCTTGTGCTCGTTGCAGCACAACGCAGAGCGGCGCTTACCCAACCTGCGGCACACAGCCCCTGAAGCCGGACAGACTCCCATGCCCAGCACCACTTCTGTTTCTGCCCACAGAAAGCTCTTCCCCTCCTCCTCAGAGAGCATTTAAGAAAGAATTAAGCTGAAAAGTCTGAATGCTGCAAGAAATGACACTGCTTTGTTCCTTCCTAAAATTAATGATTCCATTAAACACACCGCCTCATCCCGTGATGCTCCGGACTCACTTCTGCTGGCATCAGGCTGTTGAGCGCAGACAGCAGCACAGCAAAATGCAACATATTTTAAACTTGTAGGATGAGAAAGCCTCAGTGTTCAAATGAAATCATTACACTGAGGGTAGGCTGTAACACTGAACTACTGAGGAATACACTGCGGAGCCTCCCGAGGAAGGATCAATGTGTCAGCCAGGAAGGGATGGAATCACGAGGCAGAATTGGCATTCTTTAGAGAAATAAGGCAAAATGAGCTAGAAACAAGCTGAATGGGTGAAATGAAGGGGATAATCCTGCGTTTCTCACAAAAGCCTACAAGAAGATTAGTTGCTAGCACCAGCTATATTCTTGCAGCACGGTGGTTCAGGAGTGCTTGATGAGCAATGGGTAATTTTTCTTCCTTCACCAATATCATAAATCAGCAATAACAACGAAAATCCCTGTACCACCAGCACCTTTACTGCATGATTCGCAATACTTTTTGCCTCTGGATTTTAACTACTTCGCAAAAGAATGATTTGATTTTTCAGTGACAGCTGGAGAAACTGGGCCTGGTGGGATGCAGCAATGTGGCCACACGCCGGCGCTGGCAGCCACCACCAGTCCCTGTCTGGCACAGACACAGCACGCAGTGGGCTCGTCTCCCAAAGCAGCACGGACAAGGCTCTCGGCACCATACAGAAGTGGAGATGAGGCCACAGCCTCGAGGAGGCAAGAATGGAGCTGGTCTTGGCAAGTGATGTATTTTGGATAATCCCTCAAGGCTGGAACAGCTCAGCATGCAAGGCCACCTTACAACAGGAAATAAATGGGGCATAACGGGATTCTCAGCCCAGGGCCCATCCCTCTGACAAGACACAAAAAGGTTCTCAGTTGATTGGGTTGGACCATAAGGAGTAAAGCTGGAGAGACCTCACCTTGGGCACTGCCTGACATCTGATCTGCTGCTGACACCGAGCAGAGGACCTGGCCACCGCTGAGAGCTGTCCCATCACTACACCTTCCCCCGTGCTCACTGCAGAACCTCACACGTTTCCTACAGCTGCGTTTTGCAGCCGAAGTGGAGTTTTCTTGAGATTGAAAGGCTGGGAAGGCAAGCAAGCCCCCTTCAGGTTTGTAAATCCAACGTCATGTGCACAGCAGGTCTGTGAAAAAAAGTATTTCTTCATGCTGTTTCACCTGATGCCAGCAGTTACGGTGGCTGGGAAGAGAAAAGAGGGAAGAAACAGAATGCATAAGCCACAAAGGCTCGGAGATGCTAAAAACCCTGCGTCTGCTAGAGGAAACAGCATTAGTATGGATGTGAAAATAACTGCACCAGATCCTAGTTCAAAGGGGTTCTTTTCTCCTCACAAAGCCAATTACACAGCGCAAGTTAATTAGTTCCACCAGGCAGTGGTCTGCACGAAGCAGCAGCCCTGGCTGATGGCTGAAGCACTGACCAAGCACTGATCCAGGGAGGCAATTTCAGAGCAGTAACAGCCATAGCACTTCAAAACCCAAATCATGTGGTTACGTATGAACGCATACAGCTTCCACACGTTATTTTCCATAGTCCCTGAGCTGTGACCTGTGCTAAGTTCGCAGCCCCCCCAGCGAGTCAGCTGTTAGGGCGCGCACCAGCTAATCCTACCGCACCGACCGGACATTAACCTACAGTCAGCCTGGAAAACTGGGAGGCTGAAACGTGGTTAGGGAAGGTGCAGCCACAGGTGTGCTACAGCTATCAGCAGAGACTTTTGCCAGCAGCTTGTCCAAGGCGAATATCCACTTCTCAAGGGGAAGGAGCAGCAGTCAGCGCTGCCAGCAGCACCCCAAGCCACCCACGGGTGGGTGCAGACACAGGTGAGCATTCACAACACTTGCACAACGCTACAGGGACAAGAGCTCATGCTCACACACTGCGCTGTCAGCAGGTGTGATGGAGCACAGTGGTGTTTCCAGTGAAGAAATTGGTGGTTTGGATACGGAACAGAGCTGTATCTTTTTTTCCCTTTCTGTATCCAGAAACTTCTGGTTGAATAATCCCATCCTAAAGCACAGTTTGTAGAGTACTTGGCATTAATTCCGCAGGCGTGTTGCCATGAGCATTCAATCACAGTGCTCAATTACACAGCAACTGAATGCTGACACCTACTGACACACCAGGCCCTCCGACTGCAGCAGCGCTGCCGAGACCTGGCTGATGTGCATCACGCGTGGGACTCACCGAAGTATCTGCAAGTCCGTGCTGTATCAGAAGGGAAACCTGAAGAAACGTGGTGATTCAGCTACCGGAGTCATTCAGCATTTCCGTGATCTTTCGGGAACAGAAATAATTCTTCCGTTAGGTACATGCTCAAAGATGATGCCAGGACTTTGAAAACAAATAATGAAACACATTAATCTTATTATCATTAGCCTGGATTGGAACAACACATCTGATGAACTCAGTCCATTGTCCAGCAACTACACAAAATCTTTGCTAAATCAAGTCTTAGTAAGAACTTGAAAAATAATTTCAAGTATTACTGATTTTACTGAGCTAGAACTAATTTCCTCCATATTGCACCACCTAAAAAATGCAGATTTACACAAAAGTATACATAAAAATAAAGCAAAGGAGATCAGAGCAGTAATAATGAATTATTATTATAGGATCACCAAATTGACTGTTAACTCTATCCATCTTGGTTGTAACAGTGTTGATTTGGGAGAAAAAAATGTTATTGCATTAACATCGAGAAGAACTGTCTGCAATAATTATTTCATCTTTCTGTGCAAGTGTACATGAGAACTTCTGCAGCTGTTACATGGGGTTTTGCTATTATTACTGTAAACTGCAAACTCTGACACAGAAACACACACAAATTCCTTTTTTTTCCTCCTTTCTTGAAATAGAACAGGGAAAAAGCCCTCTGTTCTCTAACACCTCCTTAGCAGATGGCGATGGAGCTGAACACCTCCCACACCCAGCTGGAGGGGATGCCAGAGGAAAATTCCTCCCCCACGCCCGGCTGAGGAAGGCAGCACGGAGCAGGGGAGGCGGTGAGAGCCCCGCAGGGATGCCACAGGGAGCCCCCGCACCGCCCATGGCCCCCAGCTGAACAGCCTTCCACTTCAGCTGCTCTGGACCAGATTTTTTCTTTCTTAGCTCACTCCTGAAGTCAAAGATGCTGTCCTTCTCTCCCTGCCTGGATGCTCGGCCCTCGCGCAGGCACCCAGCATTATCCTTTTCCCTCTTTTCCTCTTGAGGCTTTGCCCTTCTTCATGGGAGGGATTGAACTTCTCTGCCATTTCTCAGAATCACAAGCTTTTCGACATGCAGACTTTTTTTTTTTCTTCCATGCAGACCAGTCTGCTCACATCTTGCTTATGACAGAGGAAAGAAGAGGAAGACGCCTGCTGCCCAGACTGTAGCACCACCTGGGGTACTGGGTACCGTGTGATGAGGAACCTGCACTGCTACAGCCATTTTTTATTTTTATTTTTTAATTACCCTCATCAGCAATTAAGTTTTAGCCATCAGGTCAGATGAACACTCAGTATCCACTCCTAAAAATTAATCCAACATGAAAAAGCAGTACTAACTCAAAACTAGGATTTAACACACTGAAGTCCTACTGAAGCTCACTCCTCTTTTGCTGGGACCTTTCCTCTGGCTTTCTGAAGCATCAGTAAAGCAATGCCTGCTGGCTCTGGACTCCGCACAACCAAGAGAAGACCACATTCAAGTCTTCCCCAAAGCATTTTATTTATTTTACTCAGCACTCTGAGAATATTCTACGTTCCATAAAGCATAAAGGTTTTTAGGTATGTTATAACATGTGGCTTTTGTAATAATTCTCCATGAACATAAATTATCCCCCAACATGAGCTGCTGCTGTATTCAAGGAACTCTACTGCAATCAATAATTAGAGACCAATTACAGGGCTCTAAGTGCAACAGAAGATTTCTCCTGTGACTCGGGTGTCTCTATGCCTCTATTATCAGCATTTGTAAGTCTGGTAGTCTATCTTAATAATTCTTAATGTATGAATAGAAAAACGCCTAAGGCCTTATTCAATTCCCATTTATGTCCAAGGAAACCTGCCTGTTTAAATTATGCAGAAGTCCTATTTCTCCCAAAATGCACTTTGTTTTATGGCTAATGTGTATTTGTACAAAATCACATCAATCTCATTTTTGAAACAGGTAACCAAGTAATGCTGCACATTGATTCAGCTCTGACACCAATTCTGCTTTTATTTTTCCCCAAGATGTGATTTATATTTTTTTCCCCATTTCTTTATTAATAAATTCCAAAGAACAGCGAGAGTATTGGCAGGCCCCTTTCTCAAGGGTGACCACAGGCCTACCATGATGGACGCTTTCATGCTGCAACTTCGCGTTCAGCCCGGGACTATTGACCAACTCCTCTGGAGGCATAAATCAAAACTTTCTTAGTGCCACGGTCTGCTTCACTCTTAATTTCTCATTAGAAAAGTTTAAGTGGACTGGGAATACTGGGGGATTGAGCAACATATATTTGGCTGTAGAGATATTTTTTTCCTCTTTAGTTGAAAACCAGGTCTGTCAGCTGCTCGAGCCATGACCACCACTTAACTCTGGGTACCAATGTCATTTTGCCTCATTTTCTGTCATGGATATGGGAATTTCTGTGCTCTGTTAATGTGAGAAGCAGCCCTGGAATTTCTGTAAATTCATATATATATTTTTCATGTGTAAGAAGACAACCTTACCAGTCTGTAATTCCAAGATACTGTAGTTGGAGCTAACTGCTCCTCAGACTCCAACAAACAAACAAGCAGTTTTGGGGCTCACTTTTCAGTAACACAGACTATTTTCGGAGTGGTGGTTTTGAATACAAATGCAACAACTTCTGAAGAAAAGTGTCTCAGGACGTAATTTAAATACAGCATAAACAGGTACAAGTCCAATAAAGTTTCTTCCTCCCACAACACAACCAGTCACGTAATAAAAGCTGAAGCACACAAACAATGCTGCCTACTGATAAAAATAAAATAAAATTGCATCACTGAATAGCCTCCCTGGAAGGCACGCACGTTTCAATAGCAGAGCAGGTCATGAACTAACAACCTTTGCAAATGCCCCCAAGTTTGGTTAAGTTAAGTTAAAAATCAGTTTACCTTTGTTGCAGCTTTTTAAGGAGGAGTAGAACACAAAGTGTCAAGGAGCACACACCCATAGACACCTTGGTCTGCGGGCACGGCAGGGCACAGCAGTGACATTTTATACAGAATGGTCAGAAATTCCATTGCCACGTTGCTAAGTCAAGTATATTTAGCACATCTGAATGATTTTAGTCAAAAAAAATTCAACTGAATCACAGAGCCAATGAAGTTTGTTTTTAAACAAACGGTATCGTTTGGTTCAAATTTACATTTCCAACAAAACAAAAATCACAGAATAGGGGAAAGCATATACTGTTGTCCCATTTCCAAATTACTTTTCAGCAACTTATCTTTTTCTACGGACCCAGAGAAAATGAAAGCAAAAGATAGCGAGTTTCCCAACTCAGCACTTGCGACTAGGAGGCCCGGCCCAATTTAGCCATCAGCGCACACTGGTTGTGCTAAGAAGGGTTAGTCCAGCCTAATAAAATGCTTCTTTTCCTCTCCTTTGAGCCCCGCGTTTCAGTGCAGATGAGTGAGCTTCCTATTTGCCATAATGGAAATGGAAGAGAGCTGCTACGCCTTCCCCCGGCAGCTTTCCCAGACAATTGCACAACCTCTGATACAAGCCCTTGTATGACAACAAAGTATTAATTCTTTTATTTCTGCTTTGGAGCAGACAAATAAGGGTTTGAATAATTCAGGAAGATGATTCCCTAAATCACTGTAAGAAAAAAAAAAAAAGTAAAAAAGAAAAAGAAATTAAAATGGATACTGGAAGTGAAAACGCCTAACAGACATACTGTCTTCTCTAAATTACGCTTTGCACCTTCTCAGCCACCTTTGCTTATCTGTATTGTTCCTGGGAAAAAACTGCTCATTTACTGACGCCTGTATCTGTGATAAAGTGTGACTGAAAGCTTACCGTGTCAGATAAAGAGCGGTTATCACAGCTTGATATTGAGCTTGGAATTATACTGTATAATATCCTCTCCAAACAACTTACCTTTAATATGAATTTATGAATGGTCTTTGCTAGATCTGAGGATAAACTTGCAGTAATAGGAAAAAAGTATATAAGCTGATGGATGGCCTATCATTGATGAGGGTTAGATACATTTATGTTGTACTGGGAGTTTCGTGGATCAGGAGAAATCCCTTTACACTGATTAAATGTCACAGATAAATGTTTTCAATTTTCAAATAATTTATCCTTCTTTCCTTTCAGTTTCAAACCAGGGGAATTGAACTGATCAAGACCAGAAGCACATTAATATTTTCCATATAATTGCCTGTGGGAGTGGAAGAAGCCTCTAAACATCATTTCTAAGCAGCAATGTCCTCTTCAGCCTCATAGCTGTACTCCTGTACAGGGAGGGTGCTCTACAGGACCTAACACACAGGTAGGAAAGGAGTTTAAATATTCATAGCTGTCATCATACAAAAAAATCAAACCAGCAGCCTGGTGGCCCACCATGCCTCAGAAAACTCAGGAGAGCATCATCACTAAAGCAGCTAATTCAAAATGCCAAGTGCAAGAGGAATCGAGCAATTATGCCTATGTAGTATGAAGAGAAAACAAACATATTATATCTCCTGCAAGTAATGGAAAACTACAATTCTTTTCCGTCTTCTTTCCAATGATGGCTCAGCCATCAAATTACATACGCTGATCCCATAAATTCACACGTCTCCTTGGGAAGTAAGGAGAAAGCTGGGGTACCTTTTCACAAGGGAAGAATATAATTTCATAACAGTAGTTTCTTTACTACCTCATTAATAACTTAGCTCCGTACAGGAATACAGTAATGCAGTGTCACTTTTGCAGCTGTGACAGTACAAAGATAATAGCAAGGAGAAGTTTGCAGAGAAAGAAAGCATGTTTTGTTAGACCAGCTGATACAGCTAGAACAAAGGGGTGAGTCTTAGGCACCCAAGTCTTCTGGGTTTTGGTTTGTTTTCTTATCTACTAAAATGTACTACCCTTCTCTTTGCTTAAGAATATGTAGGTGAAGAAGTGAACTCCAAGCCTTTGGTAGATCCCTTGTGCATGACATACCAGGGTTGATCCCCAAATCCTGGAGTTATGGAAATCACAACCTTATTTTAAATGATTCTTCCACATCTTCAGATTGGAAAACAAAGGGTTAATTTGGCTTAATAGGTGTTCACCGCTGTGTGTTCGAACTCTTATTATTATACCTTCACCATAAGAACAGAAGTATGCAAAAGCAATTATGAAATCTGTTTCAAAGGCTCAGGCATTACCTTTTTAATTGATTCTAAGAAAAAACATTTTACTTTGGGGCAATTTCAATTTTTTGTTCTTTGACAAAAGGAGATACACAAAATCTTTTTAGATTTTTAGACAAAATAGGCTATAACAAATCTACCATTTATTAATTTCCAATATTTTAAACGTTCGCAGTCATCTAACTTGCGGCTGAAGCTATCACAAGAATGCCCAAGGTGCTGGTAGAAGTTCACACACTAAACTTCAGATTCAGAGGCCAAATCCATCAATTCCCACCCAGATTCAGAAGTTCCAACTCCTAATTTAAAACCTCGTGGCTGTCGCTGGTGACGTGGTTAGGTGACGTCCACACGCCCCCCGTCGTGCGTTGTGTCATCCCTGGTGGGCAGCCCGCCCGCGGGGAAGGAAGCGCACCTTCCCCACCCAGGCATCGCTTTTTGTAGCTAACAGAAGAGGATCACAGATGGTGTGTAGAAAAGGCTGAGGGGAGGAAGAAACCACCACACACACACAGAACGGGAGCAAACAGCTCTCTATGGCCACTGAGAAAAGGGTAAGAAGAATTATCAGACTATGCACTTGGCAAAGCTCTCCAACTGCAAGGACAGGCTCTGGACAGCAAGTCCATCAGTGGAGAGGCTCTTTGGTTGCTTGAAGCAGCCACACAATTATCAGTTAGGAGCAGTTTTACGGTAATTTGAGTGAAAGTGAAAAAGAAAATCCACATTTCTTAATGACAGGGCGGGTATAACAAAGTATACTTCTGAAACACTATTTATTTGCCATTTTATAATCACAGCTCAAGGCACAGATGCATAAACATCCCCAAAAAGCCTCTTCTAATCGTTTGTTTTTTACATTCTGTGCCTCAACGTCCCCGCCAGTTAAACAAGGTTAATTTTTGAGTGCATTGCAAGGGTACTGTGAGTACTGCTACGATACCGCAGATACATTAACAAATTACTTCTTATTGTGATGCTCAGATATGACATTAATAGAATCTGACATCAGATGGAGGAAAAACTCTGAAGATCCAGAATTTTAAGAAGGAAGTCATGAAGTCTTGAGCAAACCCAAGACTCCCCAAAAGCTCGACTACCCCACTCTGCGAGCCTCCTTAAGAGTTGTGGCCTCCTGACACAGATTTACATACTGCTCCCATACAGGATTTTTTCCTTCCCTGGAAGTGGAGATAAATTTATACAACCATAGAAATACAGGGCTAAGAGGTCTACCAGGAGGTCATCTAGACCATCTCCTCTATACTGCAAGAAGAAACAAACCATCTTGAAATTCAACAGGGAAAGAGATTTCAGAGCTTCTACTCAACAACAAAATGTGCTTCAAACTTTGAAAGCCACGAACTCAGAACTTCTGTGAAGTCTTCCTATGGCTCTGAATACAATTCATCATCACAAATAATATTTTAGGATTATCTGACAACTGGAGAGTATTTACATTTATACACAAGAGAATAATGAGTTCGTACAAGTGGTCATAGTTGACTGAACAAAATAACTTCAGTCAGGTACGTAATTAATCCTTTTATTACTCTGATGAATCAGCTGCTCTCATCTGTAGCAAAAACACCCTTCATCATTATTTTGTTCTGCAGAGCAGACCACATTGTTTGGATGGCACATTCAAATGGAGATCAAGTACACTCACCTACAATTTAGAAGTTACATCCAAATAATTCAAGCACTTTTTTTCCACCTAAGTAGAATTTCATAAAGTAAAACCTGCAAAGCATGGATGTTTAGTGCTTCCTGTTTGCTTGCAGAGGTCAAGCACTCATCTAACCCGTGCATTTCCAATACATGAGACATTCTCCAAACTTTTTGTTGCCAAGAAGTCAAGATGCTCAGAGATGCAGTTGGGAAAACAGGAGGAGCCCAGACAAACACTTCTACTGATGGCTGAAGTTACTTAACAAAATAAAAGGAAAACGTTTTCTGAGACCTTTTTCTCAGCAGTGGGACTATGATGCCCCCTGTCCACATCCAAGGAGAAAGGAAACAGAGTTCTGGAGACAAGGGGTAGGAGGAACACACGCAGGGACACGTGGGCCAGGAGTGGGAAAGCCAAGGCACAGCACAAGCGAAGACAGGAAAGCAACAGGGAATAGCAGGTAATAAAAGAAGAGGAAGACAAAAACAAACATCCCTTCAACTATTCTCCTACTAAAAGTGGTTACAAACACTGTGAAAATACCTGCTTTAATTTTGCAATAAAATATCTGCTGTGGTTACTACAGCCATCAGATGTAGGCCAGGGAGAAGAGAAAGAGTCATCAACCTGCTATAATGCTGTCCTGATTATGAAATCATTTTAGAGAAGTAGCACTGAAAACTTCCCAACACACACAATTTTCTCAGGAGTAGCCATAGTAAACATACCGTGGGTTGTGAGGCAGCAAAGTGAAGTTAGATTTATATTGCAAATCTCGAGTGGACACTAGCAACCCAGCGGTTTTCTGCTCTTTATTTCCTCCAGTCCTTTTTAAGAGTCTTTTCATGGAGAATAGACACTTGCATTTATAGTAAGGTCATGAAAAAAAGAAATATCTGCTTTAGGTTCGTTCATCTCTGGCTTAGGCAAGTCTCTTCACATGTTGCATCACTGAGCACTTTCTCCTAAAGTGCCTACCAAGCCTCATCGCCAACACAGTAGGCAGCCCTGTTACTGGGACAGCTGTACACAGATGGAGTGGCTGGAGTACCAAGTCTTGACATGTTTTATGAGTTAATTTAGTGTTATTTAGTGCACCACACAGCAGCACTAAATCTTCACATCCTTTTTAGTGCTGTAAGTAATGCTTTAACTTCTGGGTAACCGTACAAGCTGGTGTTAATCCCTTTATATTTATTTGTTTAATACACAGGGGAGCTGCAGAGTACATTCTTTGTAAAGGATGTGCATCTTAACGGCGGTGCAACCACGAGAAATCTAAGCAAACTTATTAAGCTCTTTTTTCAAGACACTTTTCCCAAACAATTATAGGTAAGACAACAGGAAATAAGTGAAAAACAAAGACCAAAAGCCCCAAATCCATTAAGAGCTCTTGCTTTAAGGATGGCTATTTTATTTGACAACCAGATTAACAGCTTCTCCACTGAGCACACAGCATTCCTTGTCACCCAAAACCCATAGTTGCTAAGGGAGAGGCAGGGTAACTCCTGGATCTTCCCCTGCCTCTCCCTTATCCAAACACACCAAGGACACTTCCCCCCAAAATTCTCTGATCTGGGGTAAAATAAACTTTAAGATGAGTATGAATTAGTGTATGCCAGTAAGAACCGCATCACAGTAGGTGTTAGTTCAGCCTGTCTGATCAAAACCCTACCAAGTGGTACACACACATCCTATGTAGCTCTAACTCATTATGCTGCACTCCTAATAAATGATACAAATCGAGTAACACTTGATGAATCACAGAAAATGTTCTTAAACGTGAACTAGCAAAGTCTATAAATACTACAAAATCTCTCTGGCATTTAACTATGCTGTTTGAAGCTTCAAGTCTGAAGTGTTCCCTAAGCCAAGGAATGTTGGATAGATGGACTAACAGATGGACAGAAAGGTCCATCCAGTACATTATCAGCTGCCATCCCGAGAATGGCAGGCAGCTATTATAGCACTCAAAGGAATTTTCCACCCATCTGTTCTTAATAAAATTACATGATGATGTTCTGAATCTAATCTTTTTTAGTTCCACTGTTCAGTGGCATAACTGAAAAGTTTATCCTGAAAAAAAACACAGTTTACAGATTGTAAGAAACTCATGTCACCACTGCTGTTTGTTCCATTAAACAAACTCTCCCCCTCCCCTTTTCTAATTTATTAGTAGGAGTTATTGCGCTTGAATAATCTCAGCAGAACCATTTTATTGTTCTATTGCTAGCGGTGAAACTAGAGTATTGTTGTTCAGTGGCATCAGTCTTATATTGGGAAAACGTTGATGAAATTGCCCAAGAAGCCATAGCACATCGTGCATTTAATGGTAAGTGGATTTTATACTCCGCAGGAGGTTATCGCCAACCAGGGGAGAAGCGGTTACACGTCTCCTGCTACACAGGGACAGCAAGGAAAAAGGACAACACGGATAAACTTTGCTGCTGTTATCCTGTTTGCATGCGGGGAGAATTCCTACACCCATAATCCCCTGTGAAAGGGTCTTTTACCTGAATTTACCTAAGTATTTCTCCCATTTTGCCTTGGATCCCTGTTCCTTGAAACAGTCAGAGCTAGATACATAATCAGCAGAAACACAGGGTACAAGAAAACAGCAGTAACCTCAACAATCTTCAAAAGCTTTGGAAAATGCAATTTTCTCTTAAAATACACTGAAGGTATCACTGGAACAGTTCAGGACAAGAGGAAAGTTCATCCTGAGCCCATAAGTAGTGAGGATTTCCCCAAGAATTTCCCTTCTTTTATTTCCTCTATGTGCATAGAAAGCACATTCACATATGTAAGACCCTAGACAAATCTTCCAAGCAGACTCATCTGCAACCACTAGGTTCTCACCAATAAAGTATTCTCCAATTAGAGTAACAAGAAGCAGCACTGTTATATTTTAAGTTTTTCTCTTCAAGCCCATCCCACTTTCAGCTGGTGCCTGTGACCACACAGGTTTCCCTGCTCAATCAGCCGGGTTCAGATGAGCCTTTAGCATCTGCCCTTTGATCTGAGATGCAAATCCCATCCAATATGCCTTTTCTGAAGGAGCAAACATGATTCTACAAGCATTAAAGAAAAGACCTCACCGACGTACTGGAGCCCATCCTATGGGAACTTTGAGCTTGCCCAAAGTTAAGCAAACGTAAGAATTTAAGCGAATACTAGCTTCCTAAAGAGCATCTAGCAATTAAAAACAGCACCACCAACCTGAAAGCAGCCTGCTGTAAAACTGCAGGCCCTGCTGGTGCCTTTGAGCAGCTCCCCTACAGCCAGCAGCACGTGCTGTGCCCCAGCAGCCCGGCTGCCCTCACCAGCCAGCCCCGAGGAGCCCTGCTGCAGGGGACACGGCTGGTGAGAGCATCACTGCACACAGCGGGGTTCTTAGGGCTTGGTTTGGTGGGGAAGGGGGAAGTTTTCCCCCCCCCAGTATTATCTTATTTAGTCAACTAATTTTTGTCATATCTCACTACACAACTAGAGACTGTTTACTAAGTTCAGCGTCCTGAAGTACTTCTTTAAATCTGGGTCATGCACACCACAAAAAATATGAGTTTATTGAGTGAAGTTTAGGGGATGTAATAGCCACATGCCTTTGTTAAAGAAAAAAAGCCATTTAAACATCTTTTAATTGAACAATTAAATTATTTACTTGCTTAATAGACAGTGCAAGACTTAAATTTCTTAGTTTAAGTCCTTTATAGGAAGAATAAACCTTTAGCCTGCTTTTTATAGACTTCCATGATTACTCCTGCAGTACTATCAGGAGACTGGATCAAAGAATGCTATGCCAGTATTGAACTGGGAAGCTGTTACTGGAAATACCATGTATGATTAGGAAATCATTAATAAGGGAGATTTATAATGCTTACGGAACATTTTCAAATGCCCCATGACAGGAGAACCACCACAGGACCTGAGCCCTGCAACTCTCCTCTCCTGCAGGCCTTCGGGCAGCGAGGAGGACAAGGGGCCGGTGGCAGCACCGTGTCACGCAGCTGGCAGTGTCCACTTGCACGTTTTTGCCAGCACCAACCTCAGCCTCAGCCCAAGAGTCACGGATTCAAAGAGGTGCCAAAAACGATCGCGGAGGTGACAACCAGAGATGCAAACCGGCATTTGAAGCAGGACAGAAGTCCACAAACAGACCAGAAGTGCAGCTTCTGCTAATAGAAATGTCAGGATGTACTGCTCAGATTAGCTTGCTGTAGGGCGGTTATCAGCTCAGCCTGCTTTTAACAAAATAATGTCATAAGAGGCAAACACAGATGTAGATACCTCGGGGAATACACTGGTAACCAGTGACACATATGAACAGCTTTGAAGAACTGACCTTTAGCCAAGTTGGGTGGATGCTTGATTTGACTCTCAGCCCTAAATCACTGTGGAGAAAAAGATTACCTTTTGCCTTTTTGCTCTCTAAACTTTACACAGAGGAAAAAAATGCTCTTTTTAGCTTTAAGTCTACATTAATTGCAAGCCAAAAACACGCATACAAAAATGTCATCTTAGAAAGAATATGAAGCTCTTGAGAGGTAAACTATGTGATAAAAGACTGGTTCTAATTAGTTTTAATTAGAAATCCGCAGTAAATTTACATGAATTATTTAAGTTCATCTCAGAAGATATGCATTTTTTAGGGTAGAAAAGAAAAAGTGGTGTTTTCCTCTGTATTCACTCTACTCTCATCAGCAGCAGATACCTGATCAAAGGATCTTCTCCTGAATTGCCCACTACACAATGCTAAGACATTTCTCAGAAAAACAGCATACAGCAAGCATAACAGTCTGCATGCATACTGCTGAGACTCATGAGATGCAGAGCTGAATAATTTAGGTTAGGAAGATACATATCTATTTCTAGTCTAAAAAACCAAAATAGAAATACAAAGCCATGCTACATCAGCAAACTCAGCCCTACTCAGTATTTAATTCTGATGGTCGGTAAGGCCTAGTGTACATAGGCTTGGATTAGTTCTCTAGGATCCATAACATTGGCTGTTACATTAGCAGACCCTGAGAGAAAAGGTGCTAAGTAAGCCATTGTTCTCATCAAGATAAAAGTGAAGAACTTAAGGATGCATGGGCTTAGATAATTACGTGTGAAGATTTTGTGATATCCAAGGACATGTGATACACATGGGACAGCATGAGCTTCCCTCATACAATCTTGTTTATGAGCCCACCTCTTACATGTGCCAGAAAATCCCACCTGAGGACACATGATAATTTTTTTCACACGCACATTAAGGGGTAGGTTCACAAAAGCCAACACCATGTGTAAGCTGGCATTACTGCATAAGCCATGTGTGGAAAAATATTTTCCAGTATCACTATAACTACACAGGTGCAACTGCTCTGTTGATTTCTTTACATATACACACATATTTCAAACATGATAACAAAAACTAGTGTTTTAATTTGTCCATTGGAAGCCCCAACCTGTCACTAACACCCATTGCAGCATTTTGCCTTCTCTTTCAACAGCAGCATCTCAATGTCAGCTGCAGAGGCTGAATATACATCAGTGTTTTGATTAGAGGGAGCATGGATTTGAAACAAACCCTTTAATCAATCCCAATTACCAGATATTAATTCAATTCACAGCAGAGTTTTGGCGTACGCCAACTAGATTCCTTTAAGAGGAAATTTAATTAGTAGCTTCATTCCAGAGGTTAAAGAAAAAAGGCTGTGTGGACATTTGGATCACATCAAAGAAGACACATAAGGTACCTAAGATCCCAACCTGTCCCTGGTCCTTCAGGCAGCTTTGAATTATGTGCATATTTTTGTCCTGGAGCGAAGTGACCCATTCATGGAGATGCATCCAAAGGTCAAACAAGAACTGATATTCCAGGTTTCCCAGTTCAGCGGAAAACCCTAGTGAGAGGTCTGGGTCCTCAGTCTTGGCCTCCCTGCATGCTCGTGATGGGACTTCCCAACCACCCCCAGACCCCTCAGCTACGAAGCAGAGGAGCAGCCCAAGGGGCTGCTGAAGGATGCCTGCACCTGAGCACATCGGGCAGTCCAGAGCACTGCATGACAGTGAGGCAGTGAGAGACCGGGTGCCAAAAGCACCCCAACAGCCCTCACATGAGGGCATTACACAGATACTATTTTTTAGTGCATTCGTAACGTGAGGACCTGGCAGAGGTCAGCCTTGCTCAAGCACGCTGCCTGTTACAGGCAGGCAGAATGCTGTGGCCAGCACGGGTACAAGTGGTTGTGACTTGCCCTTCCAACAAAGGACTTCTGTGCTTCACCTCTGACACTGTCAGCACAGACCACTGCAGAGATCAGTGGGAAATTACGCTTAAGTGTCATCCAGAAGCAACTGCTGCCACGAAGCTCACCTCTGGCTTCACGAAGAGGGCAATGTTGATGCAACGTCCCCATTTTGCAGACTGACACTGATTGCCTTGTGTCTCGTCTGGTTTACAAAGATGTCTCTGACTATAAAAAACATATGACAATGATAAAGAAAGTATGTGCAGAACAGAGGGTGCATCTACATCAGTATTTCAGTTCAGCTGAGAAGTGTGCTTCTGCAGATAATTTCCTGATCATCCTTACCTACCACGCTTTGGCTCCTGTCTTGGAGCAGCCTCGGTACATGAAGCAGATCGCCTTTGGCCGATGGTAAGCTGGAAGAGACACTGTAAGAGCGCATCCAACGAGCTCCTGCTAACAGGCTCTTGCTCCAGGGCACCAGACAGGAGCTGGCCTTGGATGTCAGGTCCCTGCACACTCGCCACTACAGCGTTTCACCACCTCCTGGCACAGCCAGACTTGAGTGGCCTTGAAGAAAAAATACCAGAGTGAAATAAAGCTTCCACACTCAATTCTCTTTCTTTAATTTAGTGGTATATAATACAGCAAATAAAAAAGAATGCAGTACCGATATGCTACAGAAAATTCATGAAGCTCTGATGGCAAATGCGTGTTTTTGGTAGGTATATAGACGCCACATGGAAGTAAAAAAATAAATGCAAGTTAAAAAAAGCTATTAAGCCCAAATTAAAGGTTATTTACCTGCCTACCACACCACACACCAATAGAGAATTAAATTATTAGAGCAGAAAATCGTACATAATTTACCCAAATTCCAAGGTAGTTTGAAGGAAGGTTTCGGAGCATCTGTGAATTGAAACCTCCACGTGAGCACTGGTTCTGTGCCAGAGGAACATTAACTCAGTGCCAGGCCCTTCATTGCAATCAACAGCATAAAATTATCTTCATCTTAGACAAGGTAATTGGACATGAAAACACTATCTTAAAATTGAAGCGAGGCACAAGGTATTCCCTCTGGGCAGGCTGCAGCCCAGGCAGTTCTGACACCCCCTGGGGGCTGCCAGTGAGCTCTGGCACTTGGTCTCATCAGCCCAAGTGCCTGACAGCGAAACCTTTAAAAAACTTTGGTGAGCAAATAGTTTTTCTATGTGCATTGTTTGAAATTCTCTCTAGAAACCTTACAAGGATAATCCAGCCCACTATGGTGTTCCATAAACTTGCTCAAGGGGTATAGCCCAGCTGTCAAGAGAAATGTTTAAGAAGTATTTATAAAATTTTAAGGGACAACTGACAGGCAATTATTCCTTATTACAGTGGATCCTCTTTCCTGATAGTTCACAATTTATATACTTAGATAAATCTAAATATTTTCCTAATTACTATTTGGAACAGGAGTTGTATGATTAGTTGGATAATTGCTTTAAAATATGCAATTAAATTTTCATAATGTATTCATTATTCTCTTAACATAGTATTCTTGAAACATAATTTTCCATTGAGAACTTATTTCTATATTAATTTCCATAAGACAGACAGTTTTAAATTAATATACTTCCTACTTACTATATAAAAATTCATTTTCCATTAAATCAGAATGAGTAATTTGCAATGAATAACTTATTTGATGGGTTTCGTTTTTTTCCTTCCCCCCCCCCCCCATTCTTACAAGATAGAAAATATCCTTGTTCATCACTTAAGTTAATTCCAATCTCATCTGCAAGTCTTGAAAAAAGTGTTATGAGTAGTTTAAAATATTCAGGTTTATTCTTTTTTCCCCCTAATAACTAACAAAAAAGTAACAACCTTGTATTCAAAACAGTTAAGAAATTAACACTTTGTCAATGAGGCCAGCTAAATGAGTGGAATTCAACTATTCTTCACATTTTGGTTTCCCCTTGAGCAATTAAAAAATAAAAACAAAAAAATCTTACACACCTGGGATTCTCAAACCTGATTTGGAGAGGATCTTAAATGGAAAGCAGAACCTTATGAAATTAATGCTTCGCATAAGAACAAATCATGAAAACGCCAATTTTTCATCCAAGCAGGCATTGGAAAGAACATGTTGATCTACCTGACTGGACTAAAGCAGCACGTTTCAAGCATCACCACTCTGCCAGTAATAGGTTGCAGCACCTAGAGCGGCGGGGTTCACTGCCATTAAGTGCACGTTCTGGCCAATATACATGGGGGAAACTGTCACAGCATTGCCTAGAGCTGGGTCAAGATTTAATGTACCATACAGAAGATAGTTCTAAAACCTGCATAATGCCTGCAACTGTAAACTCTGCACACAGTCCAAACCAGCCTGGAGGCAGAGAATGTGTTCTACAGCATAAACACCAGACGGTCTCCGCTTTTATAACCTACTATGTCATTTCAAAATACATCTAATTTAGACAGTGCCACCAAACTGCATAAAGAAGCCATATAAAAAGGAGTCGAGCAAAACAACTAACATACTGCTAGGTAATAAAAATCAGGATTAGTTTAGAAACCTCCAAGTAATACTGGAAAGATTATAATGAAATTTATGGATAAATATATAGGCTGTTGCTCGTTAGTTCTAACCACTGCTGAATAGAGTCAGCCTTACTTGATTAAGGTCATGACAATAAGTGCTACTATAAATAATTTCCAGAATTTTCCATATATCAAAACTCCTGTTTTTGTCTTTGAAACAGTATGATAAGATACACCTCTCTGATTCTTTGAAGTTCCTGCATTAAACCTGGAATACCGTCTTTATCTTAGGGAAGGCAGAATGTCATGGTTCAGCACTGAGAGTCTTTTGCTGCATCTTCGAGATTGCCGGACCTGAACTAACTTGGCAGAGAAGACACCCAATGGGTGAAGGACCCTATAGCAGTAGAACACATACTTATGATCAAGCTACATACTTATGTCTTAAGGTACTGATTTCCAGTGTAATTTTGTTCATTTGGGGGTTATGATCTGAAAAAGTATAACCATTTCTGTGCTCTTCAGCTCATACTTCCTTTTCTTACAAAACTCTATTTATTTTTTTAAAACGAAGCCTGAAAGAGGTGTTATTACAGACACTTGCACACAGCCTGTGGTTTTGGCTTCTCCCAGCCTGGTCTTCCTAGGATGACCGAGCAATTAATTGCCTTTGTCCCTCAGGTCAGTTAGCAGCACAGTCTGCTTTGCTTTCTCAGAAAACTGCACAGAAGAACAGCAGCCACAGAGAAAAGCCATAGGAGGGGAAATACGAAGAGACAGGAAAAAGCAATTCTCCATACCCCATAAATACCGCAGACACTCATAACTGCACATAAAGTTCCTTTATCAGAGCACCTTGACAAAACACTCTCTACTTTTAAGTAAAACCCACATATTGCCTTGCTCATTCAGCCAGCACCAAAGAATGGATTGAGGTGGAGAGAGGCGAAGGAAGGCAGGAGGATGAGACTGCAATATCCTCATCAGCCAGAGCAGCTCAGGAACAAAGCTAGCAGCCATGCCTTGAATTATGGACGGTCTGGGTGGGGGATGCATCTCATCCAGAGCCTCTCCACCATACCGTATTTTAGCACAGCCAGTATTGCAGAGCTGCAAATGTCATTTTCCACAGGCAACAGGATTTGCCATAGAGTACTGCAGTTGCGACATTTTTTTATTTTTTATTTTAAATCCAAACAAAGCAATTGCCTTATTTGGGTATCCCATAACTTTCCAATAATTTAAATACATCACCACTAGGAAAACGTATCTCCCTTGCCTCCTTTTCCTAAAACATAAGATGTCTGCTACAAAGCTAGGAAAAAAAATACATTTTATCCTTTGCTGCCTTCAGTTTTCTATATTCATGCTTTTAGGTAATTCAGAAAAACCCTTTACTAGTAAGAGCTCTATTTCAAAGCATGGTATTTAGAAGCTACGATTTTTTGCAATACAAAAATACATTAAGGAATTTTCATAATATTCAATTAATTGATCTGGATTTTTCAAACTGGTCAGATTTAAACTCTTTTGATGACACAATGACTACAGGAACTCTGTACTACTTTCCTTTTTAGTAGACCTGTTTCATCATTCATCCTTAGAAATAGCACAGAACCTGAACCAGGACAGTTGGATCCCATGATTTATTGGGCATAAGCACACTGAGGAATAGAGCAATAACCTGTTAGCTTTTGTGTAATACGTAATTGAAAATGTTAAGAGAGCTCTATAATTTAGAAGACTTGTTTTTACAGAGTCAGAAAAGCTACTGAAAAAAGGTTAATAAGACAAATCACAAGATGAGTAAAGATGTAAAGCCTTGAAGATCCAAATATCAAGACTGTCTCTGGAGCAGACTTCCAAAGTACTCAGTAGCTGCCCGGATCTGTTCCTAGTGGAGTCAAGAGAAGAATATTCCACATCTCTAGCTCTGAAGTCCCTGCTCAAACAGAACTACTCTTGATTGTAAGACTTAGACGAATTATGCTTGAGCCCAAGCTATTTACCACCAGACGTCAGTAAGAAGGGTAAGATACTTCCCAAAATACATCTTTCTCTGTGAAAGTCTCCCTGATTCAAATTTTAAGCATCCACATTTGCTATAGGCTTTGCTCATTTTTCTTGGTGTAAGAAGCAAAGAGAGGCTTGTCTTAGCCGCACTTAACAAACAGATTTCCCTTTTTGTTTTCCAGCTGACATATGTTGCACACCAGCAAGTCAAACCAAGTTATATTAGAGATCAAACTAAATAAGATAACAGGGAGGTTGGCTGATACAGCACAGCGTGAAGTGGTCTCATGGGTTGGACTTGATAGGATTAACTTGATGAGCGACAGTAAACATTGCAAGAACCATGCAGGGAAGAAGGGAAAAAATATTTATATATAGGAGGGGGCCATTATTGGCAGATAAAATATAGAACTGTTCAGCTTGCCTTCATAGATTCACCCTTATTTTTCTAACTCTTCCTTCCCTGCTGCCAAATGTGCCTAAACAGACACTTCCTTACATTTCTTCAGATCTCAGTGTATTTCTGTAAGCCACCAAGTAACTCCCTGCATATGTGACAATCAAACATAAGATCTCAGTTAAGGAATGCCAAAATAGAGACCATATGTACCTATATGATCCATAAAAGAGATAGGATGAAGGAGAGAATGAACTTGCTATTAAAATTAAACTCTTAAAGCATACTGCCTATGTCTTTTTCAGAGAAGGTACCTTTTTCAGAGCAGAAACCTCACACCCAGCTAAACAGGCAAGGCTAAAGAGGCTCAGATGGCAGCTCCCATAAAGCAAGTCAAAGACTTAACAGTATGAAGTCAGAAGTCTTAATTTGCTCATTAAGGAGAAATTCTCCAAGGAGGTAATAAAGAAATAACCACCACTGACAGCAAATTAAATGCAGACATGAAATCTATATCTGATAAAGACAAGGAAATTATGTCCAAGTGTTAGTTAACTTATTTCCAAGCTATTCCTTCATCTGGAAGGTATAAATAACACAAAGTAAGCTGACAATGACTATAAACCTTGAGATACAGGTCATCTATGAATCATATCCTTCATCATGATATCATATGAATAATATGATATGAATAGTGACAGATTGTTTTTAGGGTATAACACACTCAGCTTTGATGCATAACTTCTTGTTTTGCAGTTTTGAAAGACGCAATATTAAAAATAACTGCATTACAGTAATATATCTAAAGCACATCATTGTTATTTCTGGCTGTAAGCACAATCAAGTCAAATCAGTAATTCAATTTTGTGAATCTCATAAATGCTTCTGCTGATCTGGAGACAAAGTTTAGTTTTTCTGCATTTCCCAACTGCGTTTAGTCAATTTAAGCATGAAATGGATATTCAAGTATTTGTAGCTATTTTCTAGAGAAATGGCATCTCAGTATTCTCAATTTGTTATACAAATGACATGTTAATGCTGTGTTGAAGCCAACACAATCTGACCTCCTTCAAATTGGCCAGAAGTTTTGAAATCAACCGGAATGTTAACAATTCCATCTTCGTTTATTCACGACTTCAAGGAATCAACACTATAAAGAACTATAAATTGAATAATTTGGGGAAAACAATTACGTTGATACAAATAGAAGTTTAACACTTGTGGGAGAAAGACAAAAACCACTCCCAGAGGCACAAAGTAAAACTTAAGATTAAATTCTTATGGTTCTTCCTGTAAGGGAAATAAATAAATAACCGATATGAAATAACACTTATTAAAACAATGATTAAAATGAGGAGGTAAATAGAGGTTCTTTGTAAAAATGAGGAAAACAGTGTCTTCAGTTACATTTTTTTCTTGAGCACATCAAGTCTTGTAAGAATAGACACAAATAAACAGGAAAATTGCCATGCCTCCATGTCACTTATGAAATACCTGTTCTTGTTGCTTGGAGCACAAAGCAACAAAAATGAGCACATAGGAGTACCATACAGCAATTCACTATTTGATTTTCAAGTACTAATGAAAACCTGGGTTTCACAATTCCCAAACTGCACAATCAGCATATCTGATTTTTTATTTTTATTTTTTTTAAACAAGGAAACCATGCTGTCTAAGGCTGAGTTATATTTTAAATATTCTACTGTAGTAACTGAAATTTAAGATCATGCATGAAAAGAGGACTCATGCAGTAGCTCTCATTTCAAGTATGGTTTGAGAGGGCACCCCATCCTTCCCTGTGACAACACAGCATCTGCTCCAACTTACTGGCTTGATTGTCATGGGGCACAGTGCTCAAAAGAAAGAAAGATGTTTAACAAAATGTATTTATGTTGTCTGACTAGCTAGCTAATGTATTCATAATGGAATAAAAAAAAAAATGTCAACAGCTCCAAAGTAAAAAAGGTTCTAAGAGACATCTACATGGTTCTCAAAATTCAGCAGGAAGATTTATAATTTAAGTCAAGTCAAAAACACGATGGAGCAAAGTACTGACAACCATAATTTGTTCAGTGAATATTAATAGGACTTGTGGAACAGAGGAAAACCTTTTCCTGAACAAAGGAGTTCATCTCAGAGGAGCAGAATTTTACCAAATAAACAGGAATCTTTCAGGCAGTCAATCTTCAAATATGTTTGATCATTTGCATTTTATTTCCAGGGAAAGACAGTTAAAGGTCTTTAACATTTTAAACACAATAGGACTGGATGCCCCTTTCCTTCAAAAGCTCTCAAAATTGACGTCTGACCTTATAAAGAACAATTCAGTTTCAATATGTGAAATATATATTCTCTTTAAAAGGACATCATTTCAGAGGTTCTGTAAATAGCTGAAAACACAGGTGTAAATGATTATTCTGTAAAGCTCTCAAGACTTTTCTTTTTAAGTTTCAAGGACTGAGAAATTGGTCCTAATCAGAAAGATGCTAAAAGTAATTAATACACCAAAAAAACTGACCTTGAAATATTTTACCTTATTTACCTTCGAAGGTGTGGAAAAGGCAAATAAATTAGGAGAGAGAAGGCTGAAAATGTAGAAAGAAATACAAAATGAAAAAGCAAAGGTTTTGGTCTGGTAGAAGCTCACTTTTCTGACACTGAGATTACAAAGAATCAGTAAAAGAGCAATTGGTGCGTAATCATATACTAATGCTAGTTTAAGAGATGACATTTGGGCTGTGACAGCATCTGCTGAAGTCAATAGCAATGTTTCTGAAGACACAATGACAGGACGAGAACAGGGCAAGAGAAAACAACTCTGAATTCCAAGCTAGAAGTAGTCAGTCATTGAGCCTTATACACTGCTCTCCTGAACAGGGGTAGCCCTCCACAACTCAGGCCAGCTCTTCTTGCATACGTACTCTGAAGATTCAGCCCAGCTTTCAGATACCAGGGAATCTGAGAATTCTCATAATCATTTTCCTCAATAGTTTGAATAAGGCAACATTGGAGGGACAGGGCTGTCAGCTGTGAACCAATGTTTCTTGCATCAGCATCGCCCTCTCCCAATCTCTTTGTAAGTCAAGAAAATCATGTTCAAGACAGGTTGAGCTCACAAAGACTAAAGCTCCTGAAGACAAATTAACCAAAATGTCAGCGCCCCTGTCAATCTTTATTACCTCCCCTAGGCAGGGGAGCATCTCCCACACAGGAATCAGTTAAGTTTCCTTATCTCTGGTTATTTATACAATGAACAAAAATATTTGCTAAAAGCAAGCCAGGCTAAAGAAGAACATATTTGGTACATGAACAGGGGCATGCAGAAATGAGCAAATCCAAAAGGGAAAAAAAAGAGCAAAATAAATTCACTCACCAAAAATTGAAGTTACAGGCTAGACATGACTCTTTTCTGAAGGAACTGAAGCCACCATAAAAAAGGAGAATAGTTGCTTGTATAATGAAATTTAAACTTTTTCTACTACTCAAACATGCAGAAGACAACTGTGATTTTTGCCAGTTTATTCTATTTTCACATGAGTTTCAAAGATATCTTCAATTTTATTAGGTTTTGGATTCATCATAACTGTAGCATTCAAGCACGTGAGGTACCGTGTTCTCCCTTTCATTTGGTTCAATCGCTTCACAAACGAATGAGTTTGAGGAGGACTCCAGAAACCCGCATGTAACGAAGTTATACTGCAGGAAGGACAGCCTGTCTTTGAGATGGGAGGAGATGCAGGAACCATGTGCTTTCTCTGGTACTTCAGCATTGTTTTTACACAAGCTGCCAAGAAGTATGCGTCTGAGGACATGTCAGACCCAGGTCCCCACGTGTTGACATGCAGACCGCTCTGGGCTAGACTGCTCAGTGAGAGCATGGAAGCTCTGCAGAGCTACATTAGACACATTAAATATTCAACTCAAAGATAGATCATACCACGCAGCCCTATGGGATACTCTCCAGTAAACTCAAAGTGCTCTAGGTAGGAATTTCTCCAGAAAAAGCCACACATAGCCTTTGGAATCCCGCAATGGTTTCAGTAGCCTGTTGGGACGTCTCTTGGTTCTCCTCAAGATGCAAGAATGATCTCATGGGGCAATTCCAAGGGCAATGCATCAGCAAGGTGTACAGGTAAGAAATTTTGCCTCGGGTGTTTTCAGCCGGTTCCAGACAGGTGCTATATCACTCCTTCTCACCGCAGGGAGAGCACTATTCCCTCTGTCTGCTGACTTATTTTAGATTATCCAGGACTTTCTATCGCTGTATGACTCTCCAGTACCCTATAGCAAAAGCCCCAGCTGCCAGCTGATAACCACAGATACTGCAGAACACAAATAGCACAGAGAAATGCCTGTAAGCACGGTATCAGCAGGTTGCCAAGAGTAAGTGTGTATTCTAAGCAGTGCCATTAGACACATTTAAATGACGCCGCACACTTAGAAAGCAGCCTGTGAACTGTGCCCGTACCTCCTTTACAGCTACCATAAGTAATTAATAGCACATCTACACATGCAAATCACATGACAGGAGACTGAAAATTAGATGTTAATTCATTATTAAAAGTTTCCTTCTAAAGTGACATGTCAGATGGAGAGCCTAATACAGCTTTGCATGATTACTTGGTTGCTTTCAGCATGCAGTTGTTATTTAACAAGTAGGAGCAGCGTGGAGGGAGTGAGAGCAGGTTGTGGTTTGCAGCTATTTATAGGAGAGCACAGGGACGGAGCTGAACAAAACCACATCAAGAGGCTGGTGCCTGACCGGGCTACGCAGCCAGCTCCTGCATGTACCTGCTCCTGCTGCAGCGGGGTGGCTCAGGGCAGGACGCACCGAGGGAGGTCTCCTGTGCTGAGTCGTAGCATAAAGGGTGAGAACGCAGCATTTTACAGAGATTTCTCAGCCAATAACCTAGAATATCAATGAAGCGAATTACAGCTCCAACATTTTGTGCACAGATTTTTAATCATGAAAAAAAAAAAAAATTAGTCATCTTCTTACAAGTCCCATTACTTGTTAAATTCTATGATCACGGTTTCAAAGAAGCTATTTTTGGTGACTTTTCAGTTCTTTCTGTTCTTTTTTCCTACGGCTAAGCTCTAAGTCTGCATTCTGCAGAGTGTACCAGTTAAATATTTCCTCTAAACACAAATGTTTTCTGCCTCAAGGGAATGAAGCTGAAACCTCAGAGCCAGTTCTAGCACCAGCATTTACATGCAAATACAAAAATATTCAGGCAGAGAGAATGCAAATTATAAACCCCAAAAGAAATCTTTGGTGGATCAACACTTGGATTAATCTCTTGCACAGACCTGTTTTATAGAAAACTTTGAGCCTGATTTGATCAGATTTATACACATTAATAGAATATGATGATCTGGCCAACATATTAACCATGAAATCAAAAAGCATTCTGTATGAAAAGTCTTAGAAGTTTAGACAGCCACAGGAGGACTGCAGAGATGCCAGAACACCGTGCTGGAAGTGATAATTGCTCAGAGGTAACATTCCACCTGTCAAACATAGTGCCAGCAGCATGGCAGGCTTCTAATAGTTTTAATTAAAGGTCTTAGGTTTAATTTTATGTCTAAACTAAGGTGTCTAAAGTCATACTCACTGCCATTTGCATCAGTGAAGTGTTCTAGAGGCCCTGAATTTTCTGTTCCCTTTGTTGTTGTTTTTTAAACCCAGTATGTCGCTTTCACATACAGACTCTCAACCCTCTGTAGCCCTCACCAATAAATCTTAATTATCAAGACACTTTTATTATATTAAACTACACGCACCTTCCAAGGAGAAAAGAGCCTTATTGCCACTGAAAGAAAGGATGGCTAGCAGAGCATGATTTACAGTAATTAGTAAGATTAAGAACCCCTATTAACTGCAATTAGACAACAGAATATTAAAGGGCAAAAATTACCATGCGGTGTGTCAGTAAATAAATACATGGATGATGCAGTTTCTCGCAGATGAAGGAAAG
This sequence comes from Oxyura jamaicensis, assembly GCF_011077185.1. Classification (NCBI taxonomy): domain Eukaryota; kingdom Metazoa; phylum Chordata; class Aves; order Anseriformes; family Anatidae; genus Oxyura; species Oxyura jamaicensis. Next base: position 20,546,034 of record NC_048904.1, on the reverse strand, counting down.
CAGAGCTGGCCAGGCTGAGTCACAGGCCAGAATGTTTTTTCATGCCAACAAAAGAATGTATCCTGCAGGAGCAGAATCTGAATAAAATAGCGTTCAGGTTGATGTAACAAAGCCACAGCTGTACACCTTCGCAAGGCTAAGATACAGAAGATTTCCACTGCTACAGGGAAAGAGCCTTTATCAATGTAAGCACATACAATGACTACCAAGTTTTCAATGAAATAAAATAGAAAATATTTACAAAACTTAAGAGCTTTTCCAGCATCTCAAACGACTTTTTTTGCTTCTGGAAAACCAATCTGCCCAGTTCACTGAAAGGTTTTTGGTTGTCCTTCCCTCCCTCCCCCCCTTTTTGTGAGGCATTCTCTTCACTCCTTTTCCATACCCTGCTCTCTTATCTCCATTCTCTCACTTCTCCAACCCAAGGGTGAGTTACAGCTGGCTTGGGCTCCATGACTGTTTTCCAGTGGTGTCATTAGCACTTGTGGCACCAAACTGGTCAGTGCAAAGGACAAAAGCCCATCCCTAAAGTCAGCAGCTTAAAGCACAGGACTGGTAAACTCAATGAATTAGTACATATTCTCTCCACTCCTTCCCAACTAATATGGTTTCAGCTTATAAGTGGCTCTGAGCTGGAAGGAGCTAAAGTGCACTACACCTGGGCACAAGAAGAGGCGACACTTTTCTGGCTGCTGTCAACGTTTTTGCATAGTTCCTCAGAAGGATGTCCTCAGAGCTCCAAAACTGTGAGTTTGGGAGCTGGCTGAACTCCCAGCAAGTGCAGTCAGGACCGGCCATGTCATTTGCTAGGGTTTTGTCTCCTTTGAAACAGCAGTTGTCACCAACACTGCTTCAAATATTAAAACCCAACTGAGTGCCCAGAGCCACAGAAATTCAGAGAGTTGGGAAAACAGCATAAAAACTCTTCCTTGGGATCCACAAGCACCGTTTGTCCAACCAGCACCAGTTCAGATGGAGCAACAAACACTGTCTATAAAACAAAGAAAACTTCCAGAGCGAAAATCCCCCACAGACCTCACGTGGAGTCAGCCAATAGCTGGCAAAGGCCCTGTGTACACACAGCCCATTTTGTTTCCAGCACAGCTCCTCTCCCTGGTGCAGCCTGGACAGCTCGCCAACGCGTTCTGCTCGCCAGGAGATGCTACCGAGGGCTGGCGGCAACAAGCCAGTTCGGCCTCTACGGGGCGAGAAGCTTCTGAGCTTTGTACAGCTTGTCAGCTCAATTTTGCTAACAGGACAAGAATTTTGTTGGAGCGGTAGCGTTTTTTCAGTTTGACAAATATTAGAAGATATTTTCTGAAACTGATATTGGAGATAAATCCGCACAATCAGCAGGTCTAATGCAAAGTCAGCGAGACACATCGTTGGTGTTGGTCTACAGAGCAAATAACACCAGCAACAGAGCTGAGCTGCTCAGATTTATTTAACAACTTCTCAAAGGTTTATGAGTTTGTGAGATATCCCTTATTTACTTGTTCACAAGAGTCTGCCCAAATCACATCTGTCTTCTGACAAATGAGAAAAATTAAAAAAATAAAATAAAAGAAAGAAGCTACTTTATGGTAACTCTTTATAGTCAAAATCATTACTACTCATCAGTCTCATGTTAGGACATTTACCAGACCTCAACCCACAACGAGCTGCACTGTGTCAGACTTCCTTACACATTTTGCTGCAGAGGACCATGTTAAATGCAGCAAGCCTTCCCCCCAGTGCAAGCCCCTATATTCACCAGACTAGTAGCAGAAATCAACTACAATAAAAATTTCTCTTAAATATCAGGAATTCATCAGTTAGAAATAAGAAAAACGTGAGTGTGCTTTACATAGAATGGGATTTTGCTAATAAAAGCAGTCATATTACACATCATTTTTCAATAGACAGAAACACAAAGAACTTAATCTTCAATATCACGTATAATTTTTGGACACCTTAGCTCAAGCTCAAGAAAGATGAATTACTATGTATACTACAAAGAACTGCCTGGATGATCAAGAAATGGGAACAGAGGACAAGATTAAAGCAAATGTGCTTATTTAACCTAGAAACTTCACTAGATATTTTCCATTAAATAAAATCAGGGAGAGAGGAAACAGTTAAGACAAAGTTAGAAAAAGAAAAAAATAAATTGGCTGAAAACCAATGTTGAAAAAAAAAAAAAAAATCAGATTCTAACAATCTGAAAAATTAAGCTCTGGAATAACCTTCCAGCTCTCCCAAGGAGGAAAGAATTGAACCGGTTATATGATTAGGTTTTATCACTTTATGAAGGAAATCACAACGCTGCTGCCTGCAAAAATCACTTGATTACCTGAGAGAGCACACCAAGCCCAAGACTGAGTCAGTCACTGTGCTCACTGGTGAGCAACTGGTGGTGGAAGCATTCAGTTATCGAATGGTTCCTTTCTTCCCCACGTTGTTCAGATTCAATATTTTTTCCTACATGAAAGGCAAGCTCATAAAGTTATGGTGTTTTCCTTTAAACAAATACTTCCTTGCTTGCAAAGCGGGAATACAAAATATTCCTGGAGTAACTACATACCAAAGTGGTGTGGGGGGCGAGAAGGAGATTCTAGTGCTAAGGACCGAGCACCACACCACAGTTTCTTGGAGTTAAACTAAGTAATAATAGCTATATTGTTCCTTCGGTGACAATTTGCTGTTCCAGAAATCTTTCTGTATGAGACCTGAAATGGTTTATCACCAACTATTTCCCTCAATTGTATTGAATACATCATTCTGAAACAAACATGTAATCAACCTAAAAAAAAAAAGCTGTTTTCTCAAAGCAAACAGGTCATGCTCAATTACCTGTATGTTTCTGTTCTGTTGCGTATCATCATAACAGATTTTTCAGCAACGCACCAAAAAGGCAGTTCTGCCTTTCCAGGTTTTTCACTCCTCTCCTGTTCCACCACGTATGCGGATTGCACAGACCCAGCACCTCACTCATCCCAACGCCGCGGCATCCCTCCCAGCAAACAATTGCCTTACTGACCTGGGACCACATCTGATGGCAGCCTGCTCACCCACCAGGCCCGTCAGCAGGCCTGCCCTGGTCCTCCTCACCCCAGAGGAGGGTGATTAATAGAGATACAACGTGAAGGGATTCACGGGGTTAATTAATATTGATACACTGTGAAGGGATTCACAGCCAGCTGGAGCATACAGCCAAAACTTTCAACAAAGACATCAGAAAGTTTCCAAGCTCTTATGTTAGGGCAGAAAATCAGAACAATGGAACTCTCTAAAGACAGAAAGTGAACAAACACAGGGGAAAATGAATTTTTTAAAAAAAAAAAAAACATACCTCCTTCAGATCTTCCTTCCACTCTCATTTCAGCAGCCCCCAGGGAACCCCAGCAAGGTCTCTCCTCGTCACTTCGCCTTCCCCAGAGCCCCCTCACCACACAGGAGCTCCAGGGTCCTCGCTGGTGGGCACGCATCACCCTATCAGGCCCACAGCATTTTCATTTGCCACCTGAACAGAGAAACACCTGCAGAATTGGTAGCAAATAAAGCAATACAGGGCAAAGCTCATAACATGCAACAGGACTGGGATAAAAGGAGGTGGGCTGCATATAGCCCTGACATTCGAGAATATAAATCTGTGCAGAATAAATGGTTTCATCAAGGGAATCGTGCCAAACTTGCAGACTACAGATATGCAAATACAGCTCCAGGATGAAATATTGCTGGATCTTCACAGCTCACATCATGAGAAAGCCTGAGGAGCTTCCCAAAGCACAGCTCCGTGAGCGTGCAGGAGGTGAGAGGCTTCCGCTGCCTCCTCGGCATGCTCTCACCCCAAGCTGTGAGAGCTCAGAATAAACCGCTTTTCAGTTCTGTCATCGTGATCTCTGAAATAGCTGCACCACTGCTGAATTTCCTGGCTGGGGTCACGCCCCCAAACCCAAAAGCCTCTGCACAAAGTCTGAAAAATTCTTGGCTTCACTGGATTATTTCCATATCACAGGGAGGGAAATTAACGGTATTTTAGGGCACTCCTAAAAATATGCTTCATATTTATGGTGGGTTTAACGTTAAACTTTGACAAACATTATTTCCAAGTGCTCTGAAGTGCTGGGGTTGCAAATGAGACTAAATTCCCAGGTGGTCCCGGCTAATCTGCATCACTCCTGGAGATCTCCCCATTTGACACCTTGAAAAATGATGATGATGTGCTACAACCTGGCTTAATTAATTGAACTGTTCATCCTCTCTCCTCCCCCATATTAACCCACCTGATGTGCAGAATCACTAATCTCAGTATTTACAGCCGGGAAAGCAGGCGGCCAGGCTCACAACGAGCTACACCCATGCTCCTTTGGTGTGAAAAACCTCATAGCCAAGCAAGAGAAAATACAAAAGTATTCCAAAAGAATTTTCATAACTAGTGAGTCTAAATATTACTACAGAGATTACACTTTGGTCTTTTCTTCTCTAATTTGATATAAAATGTGTTATTTCCAAGAGAATTATTAGACACCATTGCATTATCCCCAGGACTTCTCTTTCTAAATTCTTATAGACAAATTTATAGATAGCTTTATGTTTTAAATAGCACAATATCTAACAGCTTGGATATATTTCTCCTAGAAAGCTTACTCAAGATAAATTAACAAGCAATGATAATGAATAATTGGGTGGTATCATCAATAAGGAATCCTCTGGGGGTTGGTAAGTGCAGGGGGATTTCGGGCAGTCCCCAGAGCTGTAGTGGCTGCTAGGTTAACCTGCTTTGTATGTACCCAACCACTTCTGCTTTTACAACACGAGTCTGTCTTTCTACTTCTCGTTAGCCAGTTTTGCAGCTCAGAATTAAGAAAAAATTGGAAGGATTTTGCATGCAACAGGTAATAGTCTCTTTCAGTGGAATCCAGAGCTGTTAACTACAAGACTCTGAACATGCACACACTGTTCCCTGTGATAGGAAATTTGTGCTAATTGTCTGGACTTGCCATTATTTCCTGCCTGCTGGTAATAACATTATTTGACTGGATAAGCAATACCAGCTATCCCATCCCGCGTGGGGTGGGGAGGGTGGTGCAGCTCGGAGGGACCTGCTCGGAATGGCTGTTAGCGTGCTAAGTAAGATTTTCTCCATAAGCTGTGAGCCAGTCACGTCAACGAGCCAGATGCCTGCACTGGCCACAGATGGGGTTGGGAAAGTCACTTGGCATCGGCCAGAGCCAGCTCCAAACCCCCTGCTGCAAACCTGGCAGTTTTAACACCTACATGCAGCTGGGGCCAGCCTTGGGAAATCTGTCTTTCGGAAGAAGATTCCTGAGGTAGGGAAAGAAGCATCTTGCTGTTTGCTTGTGTCCTGAAGATTGCATTTCACCATCCACTACAAAGGCAGAGCAACAGTCTATTTTTCTTATTAGTCTGAGCTTTCCAGATGCCTGGATTAAAGGTGAAAGTTTGTTTGAAAGAAATATGTTACATTTTGTAAATCAATGCTATGTATTTGTTAGTGTTTTCTGTATTTATTGGGGGGTGGGAGAACGTGAGAGCTCGTGAAGCCTACAATTTCCCATGGAAATGAGCAGTCTGCCTGCCTGCCATCGCCCCAACACCAGGCGAGCCCCACAGCACCACAGCTGCTGCTACCACACAAACCACTCCTCATCCCCGTCCTCTCTCTGATCTTAAATATTTTGAGCGCAAGCTTCCTAAGTTAAAAAGAGGCAAACATTTACCCCATAATGCTACTGCAGATCATTGACAGTTCCACAATATTTAGCAATGGGAAAAGCAAAATGCTTTTTTAGCACTGAAAATATTTTGGCACAAAGCACAGCTGGAACATCTGGCAGCACGCGGCAGCGTATGTGAGCAGGACGGTGTCTCCTAAACCCAAAGCTCCTTAACCTGTTGGGCCCTGTTCGTCCCAGTCACAAACGTGAGCACTGATTTGTCACGCAGAAGTTTGTGCCACTGAAATGCAGCCGTGGGACCTAACGTACAACAGCACTGAGTCTGCATGAGCAAAGCCTGGCTTAAACGGTATCACCCCTCATTATGGAGCTCTGTCGGAATGTTTTGCAGAGGTACATTTTTTCCCCAAACAGGCTGAAGCTGTACTTGGAATTATGCTAATAAATGTAACATTCAGCAGAAGTTCAAGCAGAGATCTCATTACTGCCTCAGGATACAGGGCTTTATGCTCCTCGCAATGGTTTTCAGTTTATAAAGTTCCAAATTGACGTTCCAGTATGTAAAAGCTTGAAATTGGAACCTGAAACAATTTCGAGTCATTGGAAGCATCCCACTTTTAATTAAACACCTTTCTCTGCAGCTGGGTATGCTGCGGTGATGGTTTAGCTTGTTAATTATGTTGTGCAAGGAGCACTACGCTGCACTCCTAGTGAATGATTTATGAACTTCAACGATAGAAAACCTCCATAGCACTGGCATACCAAAGACAAAAGAGGTAATTACTGTGCCCAAAGCACTTTAACTTCATTGGTACTCTGTGCCGTGCGAGCACAATCAGTGTCCTAAATCACCGCATTGTTATTTAGTCCTCAGCAACCTTTTCGGTTGAAGATGTTCGGCATGATCCTTCGCTTACAGCCACTTTGGGGCAAAATCCAATGTAACAGATTATGTTTGCAAAGGGGATATATCATACATTAATGAACTTGCTATTACAGAATTCATTGCCATTTCAGGCTCCAACAACAGTTCTTATGACTGAATGCTATCTCTTTCTGTGACTGTAGGATATGAGATACAATACAAAGTGTTAAGAATTTTCTTAATTTCCTTGTATAATTTACTAGCTCCTAATATCCACTTGTCTTTTTTTTTTTTTTTTTTTTACTCTTTTCATATCTGTAAAATCTTTATGTGCCTAAAGTGCATATGAAGTAGTATCTTCTCTTATTTATTTTAATTTCTGTGTCTCCGTTTCCCTAGATGTTTCTCTGGTTCCTGGTACCTTTCCAAAACTAATAGATAAAATATTCATATGCTTTGGAACAAAGGCCTCAAGTAGCAGGAGAAAAATATCTGTGACTTGCGATTGCTCACAAAAGTAACTGTGCTGGGTACGTGTCCATCTCTTGCCTGTAGTCCATATCTCTTCAGAAATTATACAAAAAGACAAAAGTAAAAGACCTAAAAGAAAAATGAAAGTTGTAATTTTAAGCTGAAGCATAAACGTTGACAAAGGCATTGAGCGAAAATAATTTAGCTGCCTCTTTCCAAGACTTCTTCTGTATATAATATATACGTAAACCAGAGGGAACCAGTGTGCAAGATGGGCACCATGACTGGGTCCTTTCCCTGCTTCAGAGCTCAAAGCCTCAGCCTGAACGCTGCGCTTGAATGAGCATGATAGTTGGCTCAGCAGCTTCCCTAGTTATTCATTATTTATATGACCTTACACAGGTTCACCCCCTTGTGTTAGACTTGTACAAATACAGAGCTGAAAAAACGGCCGCTGTGCTTACCTTGCTTCTCGTCAGGCAGAGGGACATGATTGAGAGCAGACAGCATTGTGGCTGACCACAATCAGCCCTTTGACCTTCTCCTGCAGAAGACAGAGTTTCTCAAGTGCTATTTCTCAGTGTCTTCAGGCTGTCCCCTAAAATTAAATATTGATTCAATGTTATCTAGGTTTCTCGGGGGTGGAAAATTAATATACATTTTTCTAAGAGTACGTAGTTTTAAATACCAGGGTAATTTTAATGGCCTGCAGATAAGCAAAATGAACATTCACCAGCTACCACATTGTTTATCCAAGCAGTGCATGTATTAAGATATACTGTTTACCATCACCTCGGCCAACCTTCTTTGTTTATTCATCAATAGAGTCATCTGGGAGAGTTTCAGTCTGGCACAGTTCTGCCCCGGACTCGGCAGGTTACTTTCCCACAATGTCGAACATGCTGTAGTGAAGTTAATTAGACATAAGTAGCATATTCTTTTTATAGAGGACGTAATTGGTTGCTTGGCGAGCTGTGTACAGCATTCTGGATCTAATAAACAGCCATAGAGGTGTTGAAATTTGATAGAATGGAGGAAATAGGTGTAAAACAGTGGGGAAATGAGAGCAAGTTTCCTGAGATTAAGAGAGCGGCTGCTTCCAAGAAGAGAGAGCATAAGTTTGGGTTTTGGTTTGTTTTCTAAATGAAGCTATATTAACAATTAAAGCATAAAAGCACAATAAAGTATGTATTTCATTCAAATTAACCAGATTTAAAACTTATTCCGCCAGGTTTATCTATGAGATGCTGGAAATAATATCCATTAGTCTCCTATTTTGTCTGTCTTCTCTCCAAAGAAATTACTGAAAAAATTTCATTTTACATCTGGTATCTTTAAGTACCTTTAGGTGACCCGACCATGCTAACCACTGGGCAGCAGTTGACCAAAGGCAAACAGAACTACAAACACAGAAAGCAGAAATAAAAGAGCACTTTTCCACTGAACTGTGGGGGAAAAATAAATAAATAAATCTGTGACAGCTCTTTAAATATTGTAGAACCATGTCACTTTGTATCAGCTGATAACCTGGTTCATATGCTTTACAATAATAAAGGATTTAATGGCCATATATTTTTCTGGAAACTCGTGTCTGTACTTGCATTGAGTTTTACTGGCCATTAATTTACTTTCCAATGTGAACTCAGACATAAGAAGCTATATTACAACGTTACTTGGGAGTAGCAAATTGGTTCTATTAATTTTATTTACTATAGCTGTTTTGAATTTGAACTATATTGTATTAGGATGGGTCACCTTGACCTAATCAATACTAATCAGCTACCAGGCCTTCTGAAAACAGAACACCTGGCTGTACTGTCTTATTAAAGTCTTATTCTTTTGGCTTGCATGCATCTGTATTCTCTTTTGTTTTTAAATAGGGCAAGGATCTGAAAAAAAAAAAAAAAAAAAAAAAAAAAAGAACAGATTATCTGTACCTATATATTTATATTAAATTTAAATAAATCTAGAGAAGAACAAAAGAAAACAATGGGCTGCATCAACAAAGGCAGGTCAATAATTAGTTTATCATTTAACAGATTATATTAAAGCTTGTATTAATGAGAAACAGAACTTCTACTACCTTGATGTTTCATTTATCAAGCAAAGCTGTCCATATAATTACATATTTCCTCCTCATGAAACTCCAATCTGTTGTTTTTTTTTTCTCCTTTTATTATTTATAGTTGGCATAAAATTGGAACTGAACAAAATTTCAAGGTGATGGTTTACCAACATTGTGCCATTGGAATGGAAAGAAAAAGTACTTTAAAAGCACATCCTGTCCTATGCGATCTTGTGTTTACTATTCAATGCCTTTGTCCTTTTAGCCACTCAAAAAAAAAAAAAAAAAAAATTCCTCAGTGCCCTTCCAAAATTTTTCTGTTCAGCTTTCTCTCATTTAAGCAGTTTTAATGTCTGTACACCTCTGCAGATACTGCCCACTTAATTATGCTGCATTCAGGATGACAGATCCCTGGCACCCTGACAAAGGATTATTAATAATGCTCTCCAGGAAAGCAGAACCAAGAGAAAACAAATGGGAAAAAAAAAAAAAAAAAAAAAAAAAAAATCTGGCAAATTTACTTCTTCTCCTCTTCCCCTCTCTCCTACAAGGAAATCAGTAACCGTATTTTACAAAATACGGCTGCATAATAATTTATGCAGGGGCAGGTAGGTCTAAGTCCAGGACTTGCTACCAGGGACTGCCTGGATGTGAGCAACTCAGAGACCTCCCTAGCACCATCTCTGCTGCAATATTTATACCTCCAGGGGCAGCAGGGTTAGAAAATCAAGCAGATATACCATCTCCTGGGGGCTCCTGGGCAATGAGCTTGTTCAGCTGGAGCCTCCAAAGCCAATTCTGCCGTAACATCACATGAGCTCAGGGCAGAAGGACACCCCGGTCACCACTGTCCCCAAGTCATGACCTCCACAAAGGCCCTGAGGGCTGTGGAAAACCACATGGAAGACCAAAGGGCTGCACCCCGCACACCACATCTCACCCTTCTTACCAGCCACGGGGATGGGACACTTCTAACTTTGGCTTTGGGGGTTGACATCTCCCTGCCATGTGAAAAAGAAATGATATTTCATTATTTCTGTTGCTTGCTGGCAGACATGTTTGGCAGCGTATTACTTGGAAGTGAGAACATATTGGGAAGTCAGAAAACATAAGGAAAAGTCTGCTCTTGCCAACAGATTCTCCTGCTTGTCTCACTGGAGAGCGACGGCTATAAAGAGCTGCAGGTGCCCCACCTTCAGCATCCGTGGAGAGATGAATGAACGGCCTTCGGGTTCTGTGTGTGATGGAGTGCCAAAGTAGCTCTTCACTCTGACATTCATACAGGAATGGGCTCTCTGGCCTGAATATTTTATATCCATATTAAAAATAAAAAACATGTTCTTTTTTCATGGAGTTCTTAAAAATAAAATGTATAGAAACTCTTCCAGATGCTTAAAGCTGAAACAAACTCCAAACTTTAGCTCCCCACTCCCTTGGACCACGGCAACTTAATATAAGCATTATAAAAGAAGAATTGCTATTATCCCCTCATCGCTCAGCTTCTGTGTTATTCCAAATTGCAATATACCTTGGCAATGTTCTTCCCACATTAATGCAGCGATACACCGATGCCTCCCGTCCCTTGATAAAGGATTTCCTTAGACTTGAAGAGAGAGAAGCAATATGTTTAGAATGGATGTCTGAGGCGGGGATTGACTTTTTCTCCAGTTTCTCTGGCAATTTGTAGCTGTAAAACTACCTAGTTGTACTGGTGGATAGTTTAGCAGGTTTTTTTGAACATGCTACACAGGAAACGGGATAGGGAAAATGAACCGTGGAGCTCGGCTGTGTTGGGTGGTGAGCACGTGGGCTTCCATCCTCCTCAGCAGAATGAAGCCTTCAGGACGCCTCCAAAAAAGCGCAAACAGAACCAGGTGTTAGATTTCGGCATGCACTCCCATGAGAAGAAGAAATGATAAACTGCAGAATTCTAATGGGTTAAGATTACATCTAACTGCAGATATTTTTTCTTTTGTGTAGAACTGAAAGCCTGAAAAATACTCTTATTTCTGTTTGTTTTTAAACCCCAAAGATTCAAGCTAATGGGATCTTTCCTGCTCCAAGGGTGATCTCTGCTATTCAGTTGCTCACTGGACAGCTGCTCACATGCTGCTATAATGCCATGAGATGGGTTCTTTATATATTTGAATTACTTGGCAGGGTCTGTGCTCCAAATTTGAGTAATTTCTTCAAATTTGAACCTTTTTTTTTTTTTTTTTAAGGAAAGGGGAAAATGCTCTTTATTTTCTGAAAGTTTAATGTGCACTTCCCAGAAAGAACAGGACAGAAATATTGTAATATTAATAACTGAAGACCCACACAAACTATATCATGTATGATTCTCTCCATAACAAGCCAATTTCATGGAAAAAACACCAAGAGAAAGAACAATTCCTCCAGGTCAGGAAAAGAATTCTGACAGCTAATAAAGAGCAGTACATAGGCAGCTGGGAGTGATTAACTCTGCTTTTTTCTTTCTTTCTTTCTTCCTTTCTTTCTTTCTTCCTTTCTTTCTTTCTTTTTTTTTTTTTAAGGGGGCTACTTCAAAAAGTCATTAAAATGGCTCCTGAAACTTGACAGTTTTCTTCTGCTATAGAGAAAAAATATATCAAAAAGGTCAAAGTGACAAATGTGTTAGGGCAAGCAAAGGCTCAGCCAGTCCGTTACACATGGAAGATGAAGGAATTGTTAGATCCTTAATGAGAGAGGAGAGCGAACAGCAGAGAGCAGCTCGAGAGCAAAGCAGCTGGGTGCAGGCTGGTACCTCCCTGCCCACCGTGGCCCCCATGCCCGCAGGGAAGGGAGCACGGGGCTGGGGAAGGAGATGGAGGCCCATGAGCATGGGGATAGATGGAGAACATCCAGCTCATCAGAGCACGGTGAACTCATCCCGGTGAACTGATGTGCCGTTGGCGAGTGTCTTTAAAATCTCCTGGAATGGGTGAGAACCCAGAGAACTGAGGAAGAGTGCTAGAAGAGCAGGGAAGGCTGTAGACAGGTCTCTGATGGTTTGATGCACAGAGAAATGCTAAGAGCCCTTTATGTGGTTCTAAGAAACCTCATCTGAGGAGCAGCATCTTGACCAGAGGCAGGCTCTCTTCTCATGCTGGTGTTTAATGAAATAGCCACTCGGCCTCTGAATTTCAGAAAACACAGAAACATGCCACATTTCAGTTTTACTGTATTGTTACTGTGCAGTCTTAAATACTGTTAATATTAAATATTTAATAAGTAGCAACCTCTAGAAAGGAAACACAAGACTGATCAGCATATACCGATGTGTGCATACCTTTCAACTTGTTTATAATGTTAGTTGACTCGTCACAAGAGATCAGTTGTTGGGAGAATGTGAAACAACAGGAATCAGAATTACTTAAGAAGTAAGTCAGAAGTGTTCCCTCCCATGGTCTCTTACCTTCCCTCAGAATGCAAAACAGTTCAGATGGAAGCAGAAATAATATTCAAGATATCTTTGTCATTTGGCTAAAAAATTACATTTTTTGATTTTAAATGGTTTAAACATATTTTGCACATTGACATGATGGGCTTCTGTAACTGGAAACTTTCTTATTATCTCATGTAATTTCTCACGGGGAACTTGTTATGCAACTGCTACGGACTAATCTCCTTAATTGCCTACATCAAAAGGTATCCCTCAGTATAACCAAGTAAGAGATGTACTATTTTTAAATAAACAAATATAAAGACTCCAAAGAAATAATTTCCAGTTATAGAGGTGCAAACCCAGAACCATTAAATACTGTGCTTTACATTATTTGCCTCAAAAAATCATGGTTGTTATCTCCAGTACCATACCCCCAGTATACCACCAGTTTATTCATAGCAGTGATTATACCACCACTGCCCTTACAGATAGGTTGAAGTTTTCAAGATGTAAGGGCAAAAAGTAAACCTGAAGGTGTGATTTAAATATCCTGTTTCATTAAACGCATCATAGGAAACCAGTCACAAGAGGTACTGTGCTGCCTATAACAGTGGTAGTAAACAGTTAAGAAGCACAAGTTTGAGAATAATTTTGTTTTCTTGAAATTGCTCAGTTAGTTTTCAAGAGAAGTAGGTTTGCTTTGAAATACTGCTCAGAAAGCAAGTCAAAGAGCAACATGTGCTTCAGCAGCAGGCTGAAGATGCCTGGTGAAGGAACCAAGCGTGGAAGGTGTTTAGATTCCTTCGGCTTGCGCCTGCCCCACAGTAAGTGCCACCAAGTATCACAGGGCTGGAGCAAAGCAAGAAAACGCACAGAAAGGAAAGAGAGGAGAACCTGGAACAGACAAAGAGGGAAAAAAATAAGGGAGGGGAGAAAATCTGAAACTACTGTCAGGTATAAAAATTATTGGGAGAGATGAGATTTGAAGGGAAAAAAGCCCCACGCCTGAAGACAGCAGCCTGAGGTCAAAAAGAAATATAAAAGTAGCTTCACACACTGGGGGAAGGTCAAGCACAAGAAATGGTTGCAACCGTTTCATCCAAGCATTTTCATTTAAGAACACATGCTGAAACTGATACTGTTATGTGAAAAGGCAAATCAAAAAAAAAAATCTGAATTGATGAAAACATGAACCTGAAAAATACTTTTCATTTTGAAATAGAAAGAAAGTGTTAAAATTCAAATTTGATACAAATCAAAGTTCTTTGAATTGACCAGCAAATGGAACATATTACTTTAAGAAAAGCAACAATAAAGAAACAAAGCCGCCCACCTCAATTCAGGCCGGGATGGTTTCTGAAGTATTTTGCAGGACAGGAAAACAATTTCACTCGCAGGCTCCTGAGGGAAGCCAGAAGAAAACTGGAGATTCAATTTATAAAAGCAAGAAAAGAACCATTGCGATATTACCTTTGGCTATGAAGGATATAAATGAAAGTAAGTCCAGAATGAGAACAGCAGCATTCAAACATTCTTCCATGTTTTATGGCTGACATGTAAAGTGCTTCATTAAGCTTCCCCGCCATGCAAAGCCTTATGCTGACAAGGGTCAATACCAGTTAAATGTCAAGGTACAAAATAGAAGGTATGCAATAGGAAACACTATGATAAATTAAAACTTGCAACTCTCACAGCAAGTGATATAGGCACTGCAAGATGGACGAGTGTCTGCAGCAACGACCAGCAGCTGATGCTCTGTCAACAAAATAGCTGGGGATGTGAAACTGTCGCACTTTATCACCATTTAGACTGTGTTTGCACCAAAGCAGTGAGAAGGTGATGAGAGATTTTACTATAGTTGTTTGGAGGACTGGAACAATGTCAAATATCCGTGCAAAGGACAGCAGGAGAGTTTGCACTGGTATTTTGGGATGTGGAGCTCCCAAAGGATTGAGGGTGAAGAAGAACTGCACGAAGCCATCAAGATGAGCGTGCAAGATGCCCCATCCCTCCTCCTTGGATGGTTTTAAAAATAAATATTTTAATTCCACCCTATTTCAAAGGTATCGTAAAACGATAGGAGACAGGATATTTACATGGTGAAAGAAACATCACATCTTGCTAATCCAATTTATTTACATGCAGACATCTCTAGAAACAGTGCCAGTCTTCAGGAATTTGGGAAGGTCCTTTTAGCACTGTTTTATTTATCTCACTCCACAGTTCCTCAGTAATGTCCAGCAGATGCCCGGTGTGGTTTACTCCCAGCCTTATTCAGACCTTTCAGCCTTGTTTTTCAGCTAAACAGTGACAAAAAGCCATGCCAACTTAATGCCTAATGGTTGAGGAGGTACCCGATGTGCTTTCACACCAATGTGAACGTTGTTTTGTATAAATTATCTTCTTGATTCTGGCCTGGTAATTTTGTTTGACTTTCTAGCTCATTTTGCTTTGTTCTTGTTTTGTGGTATCTATTGAATCAGTATGCAAGTAACATTTTCTGTCATACTAAAGGATTAGCTGTAAGAAAGAGAGAAACAGAAAAGTTCTTTCCTGTTGTACAGATTTATCATGTACTAGGAGCACATTTGGCATTACAAAAGAGATTGTATAAATTCAGAAAAATGGTAATGAAATACAGCTTGGAAATGCTGTAAAGGATCTTAGTTTTACCATGGCAAAAATCTAAGCAGAGGGAAAAAATAAATAGTAGGTAGCTGAATGACCATTGCAGTTTCTGACAAATTGTGCATGGTAAAGCAGGATCTGTTCTGAACAAATAATACATATCACAAAGGGAACAGAAGATTAAAAATATGGCCATTTATTCATTGGCTGTTATTTTCCATGGGATGACTTCAATAATGCTACTCATACCCAGTGCTGGTGGAGACCAAAAGCAGAGGCTGTTGTGCTGGATTCCCCCGCTCGGAGCCCACGCGCTCTCTGCTCCCAGCACACAGGGGCTCTGCGGGGCCAGGGCTGTCACCCCCGGGGGGGTCCTTGCCAGGGACACAGCACCACACTCCCCTCTGCACCAGCCCACACACTCCTTGTAGCTAGCCGTGCGGTACCTTAAAAACCCTGGGAGTCCTGCTCACAGACCTGCTTTCGGCAGGCTCGAGGGGAACCTGCTCACAAAGCTGTAGGCAAGCAGGGAGAGGATGGGGCTACTGGCAGAGCAGCTGCCCCGAGTCACAGGGGGACTACATTTTTTAGATATCTTTTCTTTTTTTTACAAATTATTTCACATATATATATATTAGATATTTTTAGATAGAAAGCTCTGTCCTCAAAGCCCTTGCAGAACAGCCGGCCGCAGACACCGGCACGTGCCCAAGCGCAGAGCAAGGAAGCTGGAACGGAGCTGGCTTTGGGGGAAGAGTGCGGGGAGGAACTGGGCATGCAGAAGCTGCTGTAACAACCACACTGATGGCCAGTAGCGTTCAAGAATCAAGAGGTTTTTCCTTTCCGAATAAACACATTTCAGTATTTATTTTGTCTTCTTATTAGGGCTCGATGGTAAAACTAGGCACCTTTTCAAATCTTTTTCTATTAGCTGGATAACAATTCTCTAACTGACTGAATTACAGAAACTGTAACAAAAGGAAAAACAATTCTAGGTCTTATTTCCCCCTCCCCAGTCAATACAAGGAGATTAGCGCTGTTTACAGGAAAACCCATCCAAGTCAGTTCAGAAGGTGGCAAATTCAATCAGTTTAAGTTGATTTTTGTATTTCAATGAAGGTTGGGAGAGACCTACATTTGAGTAATCTCACCAACACATATCATATGAGCGCAATATATTCAGCACTAATATTAGAATAATGAATAAAACATTCTTAAAATTTGAAAGCTTTGTGAAAAACATTTCAGTAGGTGCAGCTCAGGTAACAACAAAGGCGAATGACAGTGCTGTATTTGTCTATTTCTGTCTCAAGCAATTGAAACAAATAGCTATTTAAAAGAAATTTAAGGAAAACTGTCACTTTTACCAACACATGACTTGAATTCCATGAATGAATCTGTCTATTCCGGCATGCACAAAGCAATAAGGCTTACATAAATGCCCTACATCATCCAAGTAGACACCTTCTGATCTTCAAAATCCAACAGAATTATTTATAGCTTTGTATGAAATATTCATGGAAAAGTGTCCATTGCCTAAAATTTCTGCTAAAGAGTAATTTAACTTGTATTTTTGCATTTCTTACTATCATAATAATTTAGGTCAGGCAAGATCCAACAATATCATTTGTTAAAAATAAAAGTTATTAGCATTATGAAGTCTTTATGTTTGTAGTGAGGTTTTTATAGAGAGCATGATATCCAATGGGCCCAATCCAAGCCAGCTGAAGCCAGTATTAATATTTCCATTCATTTAGCCCAAATGAAGCCTTAGAAACTATCTTTTTAATTACACCAGCCACGTCAATATTTCACCCCCCTATCCAATGCCACCGTTACAGGACATCATATTGTGCATTAGCAAGTATTTCCTAGGGCCAGTAATAAAGCAAGTAAGTCCTGACAGATCTCCATCCCAGTGCCTGCAGCACACGGAGGAATTCCCTTCTGGTTTAAAACCGTTAGAATAATGAACACAGAGGCATAGGAACAACACAACTGCTGCTGTTGGGCTGAACGCCGTGAATGCTATAAGTGAAAACATGTGGAGTAATCTCAAGAGTTGCTGAACATGGGCCAAGTTATGGAATCTTTATGTGAAAATATTCTACACTAACTTCAATTACATTTCCTAGCTAAATAAAGATTACTTTTTCCCCATCTATAGCATTTTATAGTTGTTCTTTTTTTCTGAATATCATCGTCGTATTTAACTCCATATAATAAATATGCAAAAGACCCAAAGCAACAGATGGTAGTAAACTTACAAATCCAACATAATACTTCCATATGCAGACATATGTGTATGGTACATATATGCATGTATGCATGACTACAAGGAATAATTTTCTCATGAGGTTTTCAACTGCCATTTTCACTTATAGTAGTTGTGATTTTATGACCACCAGATGTCATAAAAACATCTCCATTCTCGCTAGCAAGCTGGAGCTGCTTCCATCCCCTTTCTTCATGCAAACCCTGCTTTGCAGCTGCTTTCTTTCTGGACAAGGACATCTCTGGAGTTAATTGAACATCATTCAGTCTAGTGAGATGCCTGGTAAAGAAACAAGTGAACTGAAATGTCTTGAAACATCTGAAGTTCTCCACAGTCCAGCTTTTCCCAGGAAGAAAAAACACTGACACAGCTGAGCCAAGACTGACAGCAGAAGCCCTCTTCAGCATCGCTTTGCCCAGCAGAGCTCAGGGCCAGTTGTACTCCCATTGACCTCCCTAGCTCAGGATTGTCCTTAAAACAAGGCAGTTCCTCTGCGCAGTCCCAGATACCCAAAACAGGTCAGAAAGCCCCACCTGCCATCACTTCCTCCTGTCGTGCCACTGCTCACACTCACCTGGATGGATGGCTCCTCCTCTGACTCAGCCAACCTTGGTCCCATCCCGGTGCCACCCTCCAAACAAACCGATGGCTACTGTTCTGGCAGAAGCCCTCTGTTTCACACGCCCCTGACACAGACAATAGCAGGCATCCTTACAGCCTAAAAAGCAATTTCACACTCCTGCTCCCTTGAATTATGTTTGCAAAGATGCGTAAGAGGAATACAGTGCCCCTGTTTATGTATTTGCGTTTACATAGATCATAGTATTGTAACAGGGATCTGTATTCTCATCTCATAAAACTGCTAAGCAACAATGACTACAAAAACCTACATGCAAGAATCTTAAAATGCTCTGCATATGATAAAGCTACGTATCTAAAGAAGTTATGTATCTAGACATATGAAAATTTGAAATATTATATACTATTTAGCAGCCATACAAAAATGTGAACTTCAAGAATAGAGCTGACTAACAATCTGAAGTCCCAAAGATTTCAAGATATTTAAAATGCCCCTTGGAACATTATTGTGTTAATTTTCAGAATTTTTTCAGAAATTTCAGTTCATTTTCAGAAATTAGCACTGCACATAAAAGCATAGTGGTTTCAAGACAGACATTTCATGTTCCTGCTTTCTCATTGCTCATGTCAACTTTATCTTTTTGCATATTTTATATGTATTCATAATTAAAAGGCAGCATTTGCTGTGCAGTAAGTCCTAAAAGGTTTTACATATCATATACATGGGTATAATTCTTGAAGAACAGTATGTGTTTGTTTCACCTTGTGAAAGCCATTTGCATGTGACTGAATAGGACACAGAGCAATGTACCCTAATGTCAAGTAGTGGAACAAGAAGAATAAAAAATTACCTCTTTTTTACATCAGGTTGTCATTACTATTTTAAATAGTATATCTCCCTCAAAAAATCTTGCAGATAATTGAAAGGAAGAAAGGTACTCAGCAAGCAGGTGTTTTTCCCATTGCTACCAAATAATTTAGGATGGCACATAATATTTTGACAGCACATATATGTGTGGGAGCGTGTGTGTGTATATGTCAGCCAGAAATTTTCCTCCAAGACAAAGGCTCTGTGAAATGTACAATATGTAACGAAATCAAAGGCTCTGAACCCTACGGAGGTCTGGCTGAGACCAAAAATGTGACACTAAGAATCATACAGAAAAGATCACCTTTGTTATTTAACAAAATGAGGAAAATGAGTTGTAATTTCCAATTCTGACTTTTCAGTTTCAGCAAAACAAACTTCATGGCAACACCTGGAAGCTTAAGATGTTTATTGATAAGGCATCAGTAAAACACGGTTTTGACTTAGATTGCCAGAAACTGTAAATGCCACATGTTTGAAACAAGACAGTCTGTATAACCCCACTGAAATCTTAATCACCCTTCAAATTGTTCAGCACTAAAGCCAGGTATGGGCCTGACCTGTGATAATTCCCTCAGTGCTGCAGGACCTGCTGTGGCATTGCTTGGGAGCATGTTCCAGGGAGAAGAGAGAAGGCATGGGGAAGAGGATGGATTTCTGCACTGATTCTGCCACAGCTGCCTCTGCTCGTTCCTTCAGAGGGACACTGGACTTCTGCTCATTGAAATAGATAACAACAGAAATTGCATTCCCAGTATTCTTCTGAATTTCTCCTTTCTTTCTGCCTCACTCTTTTTAACCCCTTTCACCATCATATTTTAACTGAGAAACTCAGAAACACTCTCTCCAACTAGGGAAGCTAAATTCACATTCTCGTGAATTTTTATAACCATTTGTGATAGCATAATTTGTTGCACAACATCCGTAGCTCCATCACATAACTTAATCTGTTTCTATTTCACTAAAAGCCCAATTCAAAAGTATGATCTGGTGGGTTATAAAAGGACAGATCAAAATTAAAAGACAGTATTCCTCTAACTAATGGAGAGGAAAGGAAGGAAAACAGCTCGGTTTTGACAAAACGCAATTATTCACTAGAAGAAACTGCAGTGTACCATAACATGTTAAAACTATATACTAAACACAAACTTTCTGCTTGTTCTCCATTTATTTCTTTTTTTTTTTTTTTTTTGCATGAAAATAGACAGGCTTTGCATTACCCAACTCTGCCTATTCAAACAAACAAAAAAAAGTTACTATTAAATTAAAAAATGGCATTCCAAAATTCAAAACTAATACTAACAGCAATATTATGAATGCAAGAAAACTATGCATGCATTTTTCAGTTAACCATTTTACTCTCAGAGGACTGTTACATTTGCTATGCATCCTCATTTTGCTTTGAAATAAATGAAAAGGATATTTACCTATTTGACAAACTAAAATGAAGGAATCATATCTTCCACTAGCTTGAATGCTAAACATGAAGTCAAAGAAATCAGAACCTCAAGAGACACGGTTAAAACAAACAAGAAAATTGTTGTGCAGAATACAACAGTTTTTTCCTTTTCTTTTCAACGTTGTCCCCCCTCCCACTTTATTTGCTGGATTCTTTGCAGTGGGTGGGAAGCACCCTTTTTTTTTTCCTTGCAATAGCATAGATGGTAGCATTACAACATTTGCCCAGCAAAGAAAAACAAGCAACAGAAATCTGGATATTTTTTTGGAGTTTGCTCAAAACAAAGTCTGAAAAAAACGAAGTCTGAAAAAAACGAAGTTGAGGTTGCTGCATAGCAACAGTTGTGCACAGATCAGTACTGATGGAGCAAATGCTGATTTCTAGAAAGAAACGACTTACTTGGCTTGAGCATTAATTAAAACATAGGAGACTGAATCTCCACAGAAAAATATTAGCGTGCTCAAAAACTCCTCCAGCCCACCCTGCCAAAGTGTGCTACTGGAAATGAAAACTACAATTTCAGTCATTTATAAAAGTAGAAGAGTGGAGACGAGGCTTAAGGGAAAAAAGGAGAAAGACATAGACCAAGTGTCATGGCAGCAGAGGCAGAATAAATAGTACAGAGAGCACACTGCACAGGGGATAAACAACAGATTACTGACCACCTGCTAAAGGTGGATTTCTTTGGATTTGGTTCTTTGGATTTAAAGATACCAGTCAGGCTGGAGAGATCAGAATCCAAACAAGTTTCAAAACAGACACATTCCAGAACTGTTCTGTGGCACCAGGAAGGATAAAGTTAGAAGCCAGGCCCCTGTGCTGCCTTCAGGGCTTATGTGTGGTTCCCTTGTACATGTCCAAAAAACCTTTCAGTATTTCTGTGCAAATGCAGCACAGAGGCAGGTCATGAAAATCTCCTGGATCATTCTTCTCTCCTCTCTGCCTCTCAGCCCTCCAACAGTGGAAAAGACCACAAACGTTGCTGTGCAGTTCCTTCCTATTCCAATGTTCCTCTTATTTGCAGTACAATGAGGTATACCTGAATGCACCACAGACCAAACATCTCTCTCTACAGTGAAATATCACTGCAAACCCCAGATAAGGTTCAGTTTTCCTTATTCATTAGAGGTGCGGAACCAGAGCAGCAGACCAAATATTCCTGTGCTCCTTTATAGAGAGCTCTTCCCTCCCCAGCTCTGTAAGGAGCACTGGGAACAGGCCGATGAGGCCCCAGGGAAGGTACAGCCAGTCAGATGATGTTGAAAACAATAAAAGAACGGGTTGTTTGCAGCCATATAAAGAGAAGCCTATTTGATAAGGCTTTCTGGGAAATAACCACTGCAGAAGTGCAGCTTTCCACTTATCCCTGCTGATGTTTGCCATGGACAAGGATAGCACTTGGATTATTCCTCTCGAACAAGTGGCCCTGTTAGGTAAAGCAGCATGTCCTCCAGGCTGATCACCGAGGCCAGGTATGGAGGCAGAGCTATGAGCCCTGTCACTGTGCCAAAGCAGCACATACAGGAACTCACAGCATTCCATGGGACACAACATCCCATTCATGTCCCCTTCTGAGAGCACCAACCGTACCATGTGCACATTTATGGCTAACACGTGGGCACATCGCGCTTTGAAATCCTCTTTCTCAACTACCCTTTCTGAAATCTCCCACAGCCACCAGCTTAGCTTCCCCCTCCCACCCCCTTCTCCGTTTACAGAAGATAAAATCAACAGAATCGGGATCCCAAAGAGCCTCGGCTGTGTAGGAGAGCACCGCACCAGGCCACCCTGCCCTGGGCTTCCAGGCCGGCCTCCCCTGGGCCCCGTGGGCCCGGCGCCTCCCCAGGAGGCAAAGGCCACGAGTCGGGCCCTGCCTTGATCCAACCTGCCTGAAACTGCAACAGCAGCAAAACGCAGCTTTATCTCCAAGGGGGGAGAGAAATAGAGGGCACAGATTAGACACAAAGGACAGAAACAGCGCACTGAAAAAAAAAAAGAGAGATTCTCATTATCCAAAAGGAAAGAAAACCAGTGACAAATGCGCTATGCTGCGAAGTAGATAATGGAAAATGTAAAGAAAATATACATTATGTGCGGGACATTACAATTCTTTACAGCACAAAGTGTGAACTGTTTCAGTAAAATAAAAGAGAAATTCCTAATGAATGCCTGAACACTGCTTTATTCACGTGGTGCAGGGGAAAAGCTGCCTCATGAGCACAGACTCCAGGCTCTGAGACTTCAAACCACATAAAATAGAATGGGAATGGAAAAGTGGATCAGACCATGAAATATAAGTATGACACTATTAAACAATATTATGATACTTTATAGTTTAAAAAGAATAAAAAGTGGAATCACTGGGTTGTGAAAGTTCTTCCTTCCTCAGATAAATATGGAGTGTAGCATTACCTGATCTCGGGGAGAGGAAAGCTCTTGCTTGAATAGTTTTTCTAATTTACTCAATTCCTTAGAAGATACTGGGAAGCTGAAAACCTCTAGCTGAGATTTGTAGAGGCAGCAAGCGAGGAGTGCCAGTGAGACAAAATCGGCTGTGGGGGCATCACTCAAGGGCACCCCACTGGCACCCATGGGCGAGCGCTGCCCTCAGCCCCCCAGCACACACCAGAACAGGGAAGCAGTCATTTTTAACTGAACTTTGAAAGACAGGCGGGAGGTGCCGTGGTACCCTGTGCTGGAAGCCCAGCAGTGAGCAAGAATCCAATCTTTTCTCACAGGGTGTGTAAAAAGATGCACAACAGAATGGTGATGAATTGCAATAGATCACTTAAGACATAAACTAGCTATGGGAATCCCACAAAACATTAGCAAAAGATCCTTGGCCAAACAAAAATCATAATCACAGCCATGTTTTAAGATGTTCAGGTCCCTGGGAATCACCTTGAATAAGGCACTCACAATTAAAGCCTTGTTTTGGCCTGAAGTGTTTTAAATGTCTTGATTTTCTCTTGAGAGAGGTTTTTTTTGTTTGTTTGTTTTTGTTTTTGTTTTTTTTTTTTTCCTACCCTTGGTGCTCTGCCCTCTGTTTTTAAAGGCACCTCATAAAATGGTTACCAAGAAGTTATAAATATTTCCTGTGCCCACACAAATGCTTTCCTGTGGTAAGAGGACCTGTGCCCTGCCCCAGACACGGCCCTGCCTTCGCTTCCAGCTGCTGCCCACACGGCAAGCTCTGCAGGGCCTGAGCAAATTGTGCTCATAGACCCATACAAAACTAAGCAAACAAAAAATGTCTAATGCATTTATAATGCTACAGATAGCTATTTATGCAAAACAGCTCCTTCAATGGTAACGCGATAGCTGTTCTGTTTCCTGAGTGGCAGCAGTTATCCAGAAAGGCACTTCAGTGCTGGCACACATTGCATACAGAGCATGGAGATTACAGCGCTTCAGCTCCATCAGGATAATCAAACAAGTTTTTAACACAAGCATGGCTTTATCTTTACTGTGGCCAGATTTAAAACAGAAATAAAAACTTATATACGATTAATAAAATAAAACTGATTAGGAAAATTATTACGAGGGGTCATTGCTACACTGGATGAAGCTCTTATGAACTGTAGCTGTGTGCTCAAAGACCAGGTTGCTTTGCTCAGAGCCAAACGCTGCTCTGCAGGTTGCAGGCTGGAAGCCCTGCCTTACAGCCAGAGCTGTGGGTGGCCCTGGGGCTCCCAGTCCCCCCAAGCCCCGCACACAGCACGTGTGAGCCCAGGGTGGGTGAAAGAATGGGCTCTGGGGAAGCGGGAAAGAACACGTGCAGAAAATGAAATTTGGACTCATAAACATTAAGGAAACAGATAAAAGAGGTTAAAATAATTTGTGGATCCACTCACCTGAATAAAAGAGAATGTAAACAAATAAATGTTTTGCTTTCTAACAGCTTTTAAAAATATTTTAAGAAGGTCCCAGTATAAATAAATATTATTAACAGGCAGTAAAGGACTGGAATACTTAAAACTGAAGTAGTCTAAGCAAGACAAATGGAAAGCACAAGGGAATGACACAGCAGCTCATTAGGAACGGTTCACGGAACAATCTTATCAGCAAAAAAATCTCCCCCTATATTTTAAGAAAGCATCCATTTAAAAGGAAAATTAATTCAGAATGTTGACTAAATTAAGCCTGGAGTCTTTTGGCAGAGATACAGCAAACTTGTCGGGTGCTTGATTTCCAAATCACACCCCAGACAAGTCTGACAAGAACATAACTTTGGTTCACACTGAAAACAGGCTCCTAACATCCCCTCGCATGGTGCCTGGCACCCAGCGTGGCTGCCCCGGCACCTTGCAGGGATGCTTTGCCTGAGGTGCACAGTCTCTGTATGAATTATCTGGCCAGGGCTGCAGGGCATGCCGATGTCCTTTTGAGCTCGCATCGACTGCCATAGGCATCGGATCAAGTTCTACAAATTGCTAAATCGAGTGGCATTGTGCATATTGGTAGAGTGTGGTCATCGACCAAAAAAAGCCTTAGCCTGAGCATTCAGTGCTCTGCTCTGCTGCTGCTATGGTTTTGCAGCAGAAACATAAAATGGTGATCATGTCCAGAGAAAGTGGGAAACAGACTTACCATCTCTACTGGTATTCCCACCATTTTCTCCCAGAAAGGGGTTGATGGTTTTTGTTTACTTTGAATAAAATGTGGAATTTTGCTGTAAGTCATTTTTGGACATGAAAGCAATTTCTAATAATCTACCATCTAATTTTTTAGAACCAGAATGACTGTACTCATTTGAAATTGAAAACTGAAACGTTTCATTTTCTTTTTTAAAATATAGGTTTTTGTGGTAGTGATGGGAAAAACTCCAAAGGGTTTGCAAGCCAGGTTTTAATTTAGATAAGCTTGCCATGGCCAGAGCAGTTATTTAAGCTTATCCACACCATCACAACATCTCTGCTTAGCTGGCTAGGGCTGGGAATCCTCCTAAGCAGAACTCTTCTTGCAGTGTGTCAGCACATCTAAATCTTGTGTCTGCTGGGCCATGGGAACTAGGGGAAAATTATCTGCTGTGTCAGGACCATCAAACACACAGTAATTCCATAACTATGACCAGGTTCCTCCAGAACATTAATCATAACAGATATCAAGCCTTTTTTGTGCATCACAATCCCACAAAACATGTGAGGACGTCAAGGCAGGCTTCAAGAAGTCCAAATAACCAACAAATTAAAAAATAAGCATAGTAACCAACAAAAAAAACTCAGCAAGGCCTATAGTACTAACATATATTTGCATCTGCATGAAAAATTCCTTCTCTTAAAAGTATAGTAAGATTTTACTTTGGTTTTATTTGCAGCAAAATGGAACAATCACAGGGCAACAAGGTTAATCCAATTGTTTTACTCAAAATCTGTAAAAAACAGAACAGAGTCTATAAAAATGGCTTTGCATCAGTTACTCGTTTTCTATTGATTTTAAAGTTGCTCCACGTGGTGTCTGATCCTGCTTGCTAAATATAGCCCGAAATAGCCGAGAACATTAAAAGTCCATTGACTCCAAGGGAGGCTGGCACCTTCCAGCTGCCTGTGCTGGAAGGTGATAAAACACCTCCTGCAGCCTTGGCCAACCCTGACACCTCCACCTCCACCCAGCCCGGTAGCTCGCCCTGCAGAGCAGCATTTCCACCACCTGCATGCTGTGTGCAAGTAAGTGCCCACCGCGGTGGCCCCATCATTTCAGGAGCGGTAAGCATGGACACCACTTCTCTTCAAAGCACTTTGGTATCTCATCATTGAGACAGTTTATTGATAAACTTTTCTTTTAATCCAAAATTGCTTTGGCAATATTTCCAACCTCTTTCCCTTAGCGAAAGCAGCTACAACTGAAAAACGTGGCAGAATTTGATCCAGAATTAATTAAAGAAAAAGTGATGGGAAACAGTATAATTCAATCACTGCACTTCATGACAACCCATAAAGGAGCCAAAATCTGTAGCTGTATCTATATTAGCATTAAAAAGAAGAGTGATGCACTTATTGCACTGATTTTCTATTTAACACTTACTTCAGGAACTTACCCAGCTCTTAAATACATGCCATATGTCTGCCTTCACAGTAACTTATGCAAGGGAAATGCTTCATTTGGTTCTCTGATATAAATGATTATGCCAGTAAATTCTGTTGTAGGCCAGCATTCAACCCTGATTTGAAAGGACAGAGCAAATTAGAACAAAAAGGATAAATTTAAGAAGAAGAAAACAACAAACAAACAAACAAACAACCCTGCAGACCTCCAGTTCCTCCAGCTGGTTACCCAATGTGCTCACACTGGCAACCCACATCCCACCTGCCTTTCCCACGTGAGAAATGCGGTACAGGTCCTTCTGACCACACAGAGGGTAACTAATTCCAACCATGGAGAAGAACAGGGTGACAATTTCTGTGTGGGATTTTCATTAGGAGAGCATAAACTCTTTAAAGAAATAATGTCACTGCTAGTCATTCCCACCCCCTCGTTGCACTTGGTAGCAGATACCACTTCAATACATAGACTTTTCTTCGTTGCCAAAGAAATTTGTTGTTGCTACAGGTTGAGCTGAGAAATTAAATGGTATCAAACCTCATCAGAACTTAACAGTTCAGACAGCAGTTATCTCTCTTCAGGTATGCCCTACTACTGGATCTCTGTGACCTGATGCCCAGGTTTTCCGGAAGAAATCCAATTGAGTAACACTGCAGAAAAGGGTGCCAGAGCCAGTTGTATTTCCATTTTCTTTGGAAATGTCTGGTTCAGAAAAACCTAGACATGGCAAAACTTTCTTCCAGACACAAAGGTAGCCATGAAAAGTATGAATTTGTTTGACTGGATTTTCAACTGGACGTACCCAATTAAACTGTAACGAATCTCTAAAAACTGAAGTGCCTTTTCTGTCTACTTTTTCCCAGCCCATCATGACATTTAGCAAAACACAAGGCTGAACAACAAGGAGAATGCATGTCATTAGTTTACAGAGTGACCTTTGGGACAGTCATTTCACTTTGTGTAGTTTGATCCATCCAAAACTGCATGGGTCTTGCACTTGCAGTGCACAACAGGTACATATTCATCCTGTGGCTCTAATTGCAGGGATGACACTGGGCACCCATTCAGCTGGGGAAGAGAAGCAGCAGTTCACTGAGAGAGCATCTAGCTGTGTACATTCCAAAGTCCTTTAAAATAAAAACTGCGGCTTTTACTTAAAGAGCCATTAACAGCACTACAGGGTTGAGATGGAAACTGGCTCTGTTTCACTCCCAGGCTCCATTCCATTCCAGGCGTACCACGATCAATGAACGGTATTAACTAGGAAAATAGCAAGCAATATGGAAACAATCCAAGCACCTGGTACTTTTAAGAACACCAAAACTATTCTATGAACACTGAATAATATTATCCAGCTTAACTTTCATGATACTCTTGGCTACTCTAACTCAGTAAACTACCAAGAAGAAACATGAGAAATCAGTTGCCTACAAGTAGATAGCTAAATATTGTCTAAAGTTTTGAAACTTAGAAGTCTATTTGGTAAACAAGCAGCCTTCTGAACAGCTGGAACTTCGCTTTTACAGCCCTGATGAATAGTATGCTGTGAAAATATATTAATCTTTGCTGGAGTGGAAAACTTCCTCTTTCTTTGAGTGGCAGTTTGCTGTTACCTTGCATTTGCACCACTGGGTCCCCCATGTCCCTCCGTTCCAAATAATGCACGAAATTTACAGTCTTGTAGTGCTAAAATCCATTATCAAATATGCTTCACTAAGCCAAATGCAATGCTCAAAGGTGGAAGGTAAAAATAAATATGCAGTCCCCTAGTTGGAAAGAAACTGGTGAGGCATACAATAAACACATAATAAATCCCAAAGCTGTTTGACAAGCTAGAAAAAAGTAAGTTAATGTTGTGTAAAAGGTACACATTTATTCCTGGATTATCACCAGTCTTCTGGATCGTGGCTCAAAGATTACAGAGTATAAATAGATGTAATTTGGGTAGGCATTTCGTATTTCACTGCCTTTGTCATACCATGGTTTATACCAGTCCTTGCTATTTGGCTAGTCTTCAGTGGGCAGCTGGTGAATGTAGATGCAGTGCACAACGTAGGTAAAGCAACATGATTCATGATTTATTACAGTGTTACCCTTTCCTTCAAAAAACATGGAACTTGTGAGGAATTGGAGGAAATTGAATTTCTTAAATGTCATTTGATTTTTGGATTTGCACGTAAAAATACCTACTTGTAAAGCCCTTCCTAAAAAAAAAATCATTTTAAAACATTATTATTATTATTATTTATCAATCATGCTGATTTCTGTGCCCATTTTTATTAAAAGTCCTATATGATTGTTATTCTAGCGTGGAAGGAAGATTTATTTTGTATTTAAGTGTTTTTACTGCTAAATTTCTCACTTTAGGAAATCATATGTTTTCTGCCTACAGCTGAGGGCTTGTTCTGTTTTGCACTGCATTTTGGATAAACCTTTGGCTTCAAACCAAAATAAATATATCAACTTTTATATAAATCCCATGTATTAGCCACTAAATCAATGAAAACCTTTCTGCAATAGGTTATGGATAAGCTCTTTTGATCAAGAAACTGTAAAAATACAGCACATTTATATTTCATCCAGTGCATTTACAACAGTCTTTTATTATTCATACAGCACTCGTTATGAAGTTGGTTTCCACCAGGACTAGCTCTCCACACAGCAGCTGTAAGAAAAATAAAAACAAAAATATGCAGTTCTAGCCCACAAAAGTTTATGCACTATCCTATGTATGTATTCCGTGTGCACGTCTCCGTGGACCTTTCAGCCCATAAAGATGGAAGAGGAGATGGGGGCACAGGGAGTAAGTACTCGCTGCTGCTTACGTTGTACATCTGGTCCAGCTCCAAACAGCACAGGGGTGAGACTTCTACACTTCCAGTGGGAGAAATCTGCTTCATTTTGCCACGCTGGGGTTCTTTCTTCAAACACAGCTAAGGGAAGGAGGCAGGAAGCTTTCTGGGGAAATGGAGTGGTCATAAAAGGTGATAATTAAAAGAAATCTCCCCTAAATCTCCCCTTTTCAACCAAATGTCAAAAACTGGAATAGAACACAGAGTATGTAAAATATCTTCAGGATATTTAAAGAAAGAGATTGCAGTATGGGAGCCCCATAAAATCCATCTCCAACAGCATCACTCCTAGAGTTAAAGACAGTAAGAGATTTCCATTCCTAGAGAAAAAATAAGACTTGAAGTGTAGGAATTGCTTTGTTTTTATTAACAGCTATTTTATAACAGACATAGCTAGAGAAAGGAAAATAAAAAAAAAATAAAAAATAAAAAAACTTGCTATAACTAAAAAATCATCTTCAATTAGCACAGAGACAATGGCTTCTTTCCAATGTGACGAATGATGATGTGAACACAGCCCCAAGCTCAAGTGCAGAGGTGACAAAGTGACCATAATTGTGCAAGCACTTCCAGTGTATCTGTACCTTGAAAGAATTTCTAAGGTTGGACATTTTCCAGAGTAACCTGCCGTGATTCTGAAGCTAGTAAAATTGAATTTGTCTCCAAGAATTAATGTGGAGGCAAATTTTCAGTAGCAGAGACAGCACTTAATTCTCCTTTCTCCTCCCAAGCTACCCATGCTTTTTCACGTTAGTCTTGTTATTGTCGCATATTAAAATTGAGGAACTTTTCAGGCCAGCCTTTCATTTTAATTAAAATGTGTCAGATGTTTGTCACAAAGCTGAACTTCATTTGGTGGAAGAGAGTCAGTGCATTCTACGCAGCAAAACCAAACTACATTTAAATGTGACTCGCTCCCTGTATATTGATTTTGTCTGGTGCACTGTAAATAGCCCGGCACTCAGGTTGTGACTGACAACATGAAGTACTGCGGCTGTGTGACAGCTGAGGGGGGCAGGCATGGCTGGTGTCTCTGAGCACCTGCCTTGGACAAGGGATGCAGTGCCAAGAGCAGCTTACGAAGCCAGGGTTGTGATGGGCTGCACTGAGATCTCCACAATTTGGAATAAGGCAGCACGGTGGGGTTTGTGTGGTAAGGCAGGAGAGCATTACCCAGGAAGCTTTCACAGCATGCAAGACCTCTTCAGTGCAAGTACTAAATTGCCCTCAAGTCGGTCATCTGTTCCCAGATGAGTCTCTGGTAGAAGCCAAAGCCTGCAGCTGCAGACAGAGCTCTGCAGCACCGCCTGGCCCGGAGAGATGCTGCAGCAAAACACCAAGTTTTCCACCAGAACGCCAGCTATGCTGAAGGAGGCCATCCTCTGCCAGATCACACTACAGTAACACATGCAAGGAACAGACTTAATTAACACATGTTCAGCTAAACGAGGGAGCGTGTTGGCTGTGGTGCTCATGCAGAGGTTTCTCCAAGTGCCTGCTTCAGCCCCTGCCAATGCTCGATGCCCTGATGAAGCAGCGTGGGTGCCAGCAGATCAGGGTCAGGGTCTGCTCTTCCAGTAATTTAGGATCTGAAGAAAGAGTTAATTACTTTGGCAGCAGCGTCAGTGTCAGGAGTTGGCTTTGTCCTTGGTGGCATAGAGCAGTTCGGTAGCTCACAAGAAATGCTGAAGAAATGATGTTCCCTCTCCAGACATCCATACCTCCAAAATCTTTCCACCAAGTGTTGCCAGAGGAATTGTTCACAGCCCGGTAGTTGTATGGAGGTGACAGGGAAAGGTGACCACTCGCCCTCTCACGTCACATTCAATATTTACTTTACACGGAAAAATGGCATATGGATAAGCACTTAGAGGACAAATCGGAGCTTTAAAACATCACAGCTCAGTCTGGACTGTATTCTTTCTCTTAGATATGTTTGGAACGTCCAAACAGCTTTCCACCACGAAGTTCCAGTGGCATTGGAACGGTGACCAGCCCTGCTCGCTCCTTGCTGTAGGAAGGGGGCACTTGGCAAGCGAGGCGAGGTGACTTCCCAGTGGCTGCAGCGGGCCAGCAGCTAAGGCACAAACAGCCCCGCTCCCCACTAAACGGAGGAGCGAATGTTAATATAACAGTATGCAGCACTGAATGTGCACTCTTAATCTTCAGTTCCATTTGAAGTAATTACATTCTGACAATAAGCAGGTGTATTAACCTAGTTTTGCAGGAGGCTAGGGAGAAAACATGTCCACGAGAGGATTAAAACTTCCCTGAGACTAATTCCTGTTTTTTTCCTCCATGTTCAAAACCACATTTCTCTATTATAGAAGGTCTCACGGCTCAGCTAAATCACAGTGATTACAGCTCATTCTTTGATACATTCTTCTGCTTTTATTTTCTGGTGCAAGTCATTTAACCCTCTCATTTAAAAATCTCAGGTCTGGTTCACATCGCAGGCGGGTAAAGGAAGGTTACCTTCTCGTGTCATCGCTTCCCGTTTGTTTGCATTACAGTGACACTCCTGCTTGTCGATTCTTCTGCAAGACGGGTGCTCACTGCAAAGAAAAGGGCAAATGCAAGACAGCGTGACTTAAGAGGGCAAAAAAAAGCCTCATTCGATTCATTTTAATTAAATGTTACACAAATTAGAGGCAGAGCTCTAGCTACTACACCTCATGGGTGAAGTCAGAGGTTGAAACCCTTGCCCACAATCCCAAAGATTGAAAAAATACATAAATTTAAACAAAATAAGACTGTTTCAGTCAACAGGAGTCTGTAGCCTTTGCAGGGGGTAACAAATGCTTTTATTTCTACTGCCATCCTCAGTGGCCTTTAGAGCAAGGGCTCCCACTCTGCAGAAGAATCGTACATTGTTCTTTTTTTTTTTTTTCCCAGCCTCGTCCTGCCCCCTTATTTTTTGAAAACGGCCTCTCTTAAAATAATGTCTTTCAGCAAAAACTTGAAGGAAGAGGCAGGGAGGAGATTGTTTTTAAATCTTTTGTAAAGACAGAAATTTTGAAATATTGATTTTTCATATTTCTGTTCTTCCTCCCAGTTGTTTTGTCACATACATCAAACAGAATGGCTCCCCCCTTTGCTCATTTTAGCCGCAGCCTGGCCAAATTTCTGTAATCTTCTGAAAGCTTAAGTGTGTGAAAAGAACATCAATATGGAGACTTACCTCAGAACCTTGTGTCCTGAATTTGTAAACAGTGTTATACACAGCTAATACTATTACTGAAAGCTGTAAAAGTTAACTTAAGAGTATTCCTAAATTATTACCATGTGGAGAATTACTTATTGTTAAATACTTGTTAAATGCAGCAGACAGAAACATGCAGCAGACAGAAACAAGTCTTTTTTTTTTTTTTTTTTAAGGGGAAATTCTTGCAGGTAAAATACCCAAAATGAAAAAAAAAATAAAAAAAAATAATAAAAAAAATCACTGAACAGGTCTGTAATGCTTTTTCTTTCTTTTTTCTCCAAGGTTTCTTTTCTCTCCTTTTTTTTTTTTTTTTTTTTTTTTTTTGGGGGGGGGGGGGGGGAGGGTTCTGTTTTGTTTTGCATAAACACAATCACATTTGGTTGGGACATCAGTGGTACCGAGCACTGGGAGCAGTGTGAGCGGAGCGGGCACATGCAGCTCCTCCCATATCCTCTGCACGGCTCTGGGTGCCAAGGGTGAGGCGTGCTGGCAGGTGGACCAAAAGGAACTTCCAAGGAGCACTGCTACAAAGGGGGACAAATGCAAAGATCTTAATGTAAGCGTCTGATTGGGCATTAATAGAAAACAGGGAGTTCAGAGCTGAATGTACGCTTTCTTAGACACAATTCATTTCTGTATGTATTTATATACATATTTAAAGGCAGTTTGGGTGAACAATAATGACAATGAACTTAAATATTTAACACGTTTCTTGTGAATACAGTCAAGTACCTTATAAAGAAAAGATGTCTCTATTTTATGGCCAGGGAACTGAGGCGCACCAGTCTGGTAGTTCCCTGCAAGCAGGACAGCCAAAACACACAGCTGTGGGTCCCACATTCCACAGCTCATAGGTGTTCAGGCTTTCCAGTCTGGGGTCCGCAGCACAAACACCTGTGGAAGCAACTCAAAATCTGTGCAAACACCTACAAACTGCAAGCTCCTGAAGCCAATCAAGCAGGCACCCATCTTTTTTCCAGTTTTTCCCCACAAAGCAAAGCCTGAAGAGCTCTGCTCCCTCACTTTTACCCTTGCAGTAAAACATGACATGTAAAGACCCAACGCAGAGTACAAAAAACTCATCAACCAGCAACTTTTGATTTTCTGTGTTGTAAGCTTCCAACATTTCCTTTCTGCTTCAGCCATTTAGTTTTGCTCGTAAAGGCTCTACCATGCTTCCAAGACTAAATACAGAATGGAAAAAGAAAAAATCAGAATATCAGCATGGGAACTGCAGCACGTCCATCTGGCTGCCAGTGCTACAAGCTGCCCTGCCTCAGTTCAGCAAAAAGATGCTGCTGCGTGGTCAGCAATTGCTTGAAAGGCTGTCATAATACACACGAAGTACCATGAATCCATCCAAATTCCCTCAGATGAGGGGACCTGGTGTAAAACCCCAGACTGGTGAAAGTGATGCAGGGCTGGACTTCAATCGGAGTGGATTCATGATTTCACCATGGAAATAGCCCAGAGCTGAGCCGGTGATGTTCTTCAAACTGCAGTGCCCAGATGATGCAGTACTCCCCCGAACGAAGCACCAATTTGGAAACTCACACAGCCTGAAGAAGAGCAAAGCAATTCTAGAAACTCAGTTTAAACGAGCTAAAATCTGTCCTGTTTGTAGTGCCAATTTCTACTTACATATTCTTAGTTTTTCACAAAGACAAATAAGACCAAAATCTGGACCCCAAATTGTCAGCAGTTCTTTGAATGCTAATTTAGGCTTTTAAAATATCCAAGTACATATAAAAGTATAGCTTAGATTTGTAAAGCAACCAGAATTAGCTTTAATATATGTGCTCTCTCTGGTCTAGGCCTCCCACAGGCAGACCACAGGTCCTCCATCTGGCCAATGCTCCATCACTGGAGGAGTAACTCATTTTCAGCAGAGCTGAGGCTCACATTCACCTGCGTGCTCCTGCACGGGCTTTGGCTTGAAGTGTGGTGGCCTTGATCCACAAGTTGCCCAGGTGTTAACAGTCTCCCTGGGATGCAGCACCTGGCTTCAGGAGAAGCTTGTCACATCACAAAGAAAGATTTTTTTTGAGTTTTTACAGAATAACTAGCGTAGCCAAAGTCTTCAGTGACATTATTTGCAGTGTTGGAGTTACCAAATGGAAAAACCAATGACCAGCAGGTTGAAGCAATGCAGACTGTGATCAGTACGTGTGTCTGCCAGCTCCAACAGGCTGTGCTGTGCTGGGTTGGCAGTACTCTGCTGCAGTGGGAGCACATCGGGATAGCTGCAGTTCAGCGTCAGACCAAAGCAACACCAGAATTCCTACAGCATCATATAAACCGCTTAATATCAATTAATGTGCCATAACGTGCTTTAGGAAAAGAATAGGAATACACACAAGGAGTGTCCTTTGAGAGCAGTCACTAATAGCTATGCTACCTGGAAGCTTGGGCAGGATGCAGTTAGTCCAAGCAGATGAAGGAAAGTCACATCAGGTGTTGCCATTTGGACTGGATGCTTCTGATGTCGCTCAGGATAGCATCTCAAACAAGCTCGGACATTGCTTTTCATCACTCAGATATAGAAAAGCAATCTTACTGCTGGAGGCTAAGTCAATCCCACAATTTGTTTTATAGCAGATACGTATTTTTGCAGCTCACGTGTGGTACACAGAGGCTGACAAAGAACCTAGAAGCACACTGCAACGTGTGGCTAAAATCTAAGCAGTGCCTTTCACTGCAAAGTGTTTTAAAATTCTATCAGATATAGGATGGGCAAGACAAGTATTTCAGTGGTGACTGTTTCAAAAGAGAAATTTGTCTTCCAGACTTCTAATTGTTAATATTATGTACAGGTCTCACCCCTTAGAACTTTGCATTAGCAGTTATTTTAAAGAAGATTCCCAAAAACTCATTTCAGGATTTTCATTTGATTCACTTCATCCACTGACACAGTGCTAGCTCATGGTTTTAAAAAATTTATGAGCACCTCTTTGAGATTTGTACACTAGGCATTAGCTGTGCAGCTACCTAAGGATCGTTCAGTGTTAACACAATTTCTTACAAAAATTCATTACCTTATTACAGCAACTAACATTTCCAGGAATTTTATTATACAGGACAGTAACCTGCATGGCAATTAACCAGCAATCAATTACTTTAAAATATATCCACTTGATCACTTGAGAATGGGCTGACTGCTTATTTGGGATTTTAAACAAAGAACAAGTAGTACGGGGCAACTTCAGCAAACCTTTGCAGACAGTTACCGTGACATCAGGCCTGATTCCTCAGTACTGCCATTAAGGGGCATGTGGCTCTTTCCTTTCCTCATGGGAAAGATCACCATTTCCCATTTTACTTCAGTGATGCTAAGGAACAGCAGTCTTGGGTAGCAGTCGTCCTGTGCAGCATGCTGTATAAATAAAATATAACCCTGCATCAGTGGTTTTTCCAATCTAAATTACAGAATTTATGTTTGTAGACAAACTTTCATAGGGAGGAATTAACCTCCTATATCTTACTTGGTATCAGTGGTTTTGCACATATTACTGTTTATGAATGAAATAGTGTTGAATTTAACATTAAGATAAATTTTAGCGGCCCATTTGAAAGCTCTGATAAGCATGCATGATATACATAAAACAAATAGGTCATATATTTTACTATTACAGCTCTTCTCTCCTACTTACTTTGTATTTAATTTTCTCCAGTGAATCAAATGAGGCTGTAACCTTCAAAGTCTGGAAGTAAGCAAATGTCCTTTTTATCAAGTAAAAAACAAGCTCTTAGATGAACTATTCTCTGTGGAATAGTTCCTCCATGGGCAAATAAAACCAGAAGGAAAGGCATGTTATTGAATCATTTTCATGGATATAGTATTCTTCCTTTTATATTTTCTATCTTAAACCAGTTCAAAGTAACTTTAGAAATATACAGCGGATTTTTAAAATGATGAGTTAGATACTGACATTTCTATTTAGATTCTGACATTTATATCTACTCTATTAACTCTAAGCATTTAAACTTCTATTCCCTCACCTTATATCCTTTTGTTAAATAACATAAAGGAGATCTAGGGTTTCAGAGAAAATATTTGGTGGCAACATAAAAATGGGAAAGCCAATCTACCATTGTGCATATTGCCTTCTAACACCGAGTTTTCTCTTGGTATGATCAAAACACCATAACGGCAGTAGCATTTTGCAGACCACACAGAGAACTCATTAGTACATCATATTTGGAGTAACAAGTTTTACAGACTTATAAAATGCCTGCACTTATATTGGAGAGTAGAAATTACTGTTGAAACCCAGGAAAAACTTGTTGGAAGTAGTTTTACCTATGGAAAATGATGGTTAAATTATAAAAGATACTTTTACTCTACTATTTATAAATGTAGACATAGATCTCTTTTTTGTGCTTAATATAAAGCTTACCTAAAACTCGACCATCAATTTACAACGTTTTGCCGTCTTTCTGTGGAACATTATAGGCAACAC
The DNA here is from genome assembly GCF_011077185.1 of Oxyura jamaicensis. Classification (NCBI taxonomy): domain Eukaryota; kingdom Metazoa; phylum Chordata; class Aves; order Anseriformes; family Anatidae; genus Oxyura; species Oxyura jamaicensis. The sequence goes on along the minus strand of NC_048904.1, from coordinate 20,509,199 downwards.
AGACACCTTCTATCTGCATGGGAGCTGTGAAATAGCTTTGTACAGGCTCTTTGCCATCTGGTTTGAACAAAAGGGTTCCAACAACTCTGCTCCCCGGGGTTAAGAGCATGGTCACTGCAGCACCACTGCAGCACCCTTTGCCCCTTCTTCAGCTTCCCTGTAAAAGCTCTCCCTCTCCCTCATCACTTCAAAATACGTGACCCTGTTTTATTCCTGTTTCCCAGGAAAGCCAGGGCTTCTTTTGACAGTGGCTACCTGCATGTTCTCATGGCGTCCTCAGGCTGTGTGCCTCACTGAAGTCAAGGGGAGCTTTGAGCCATGAAGACAAGGCTTTTGAAGTTTTCATCAGCCAACACAAAACCAATGGTTATGGCTGTACTTGTTACATTTTCAGACCAGTCTGAAGGGGAATTTGAATTTTCCAAGTATTTTTTTTTTTTAAGACTAATTTCAGTTAGTGATTAATAACAGAACTGCTGCTGCTCTCCTCTTAAGGCCAGTTCTCCACCTCTTCTCCCTTCAAGTCCCATGCCTCAGTCTCCTGAGCACCCCATGAGAACTTTGAGGAATCCATCACTTGTTCAAATTTCACCTTTTTTTGGAAGTCCCACCAATGTGAGTAATTGCACATGCACCATTGCGTAATAGCACCACTGCATAGAGTTGAAACTACAAAAAAAAATTTAAGCGACTATTTTGCCTTTGAATTCAGTTATATAACTTTGATAGCAAGAACAACGGCCAACCAGAGCAAAGGAAATACAGAAATCAAAGGTGCACTTCTTGCAAAAAGAAAGAGAAAGAAAAAGAAAAATAAAACTAAGCATTTCTCAGTCCAAAGCAGCAGTTTCCATTGCAGCTGCGAGGTAGAGCCCTGTAAAGGCAGAAGGACCTCTCTGCCCTCTCCAGCCCACGCAGGTGCTGGCTGTGCCGGGCGGGCAGGGGCGAGCACTAAATTCTCTCTCCAGGCCACTTGGCAGAACTAATCTCTTTTAATCTGCTCTCTTTATGGCATCTCTTTGGCCTGACAAAACTCCAATTTATTGACTGTCAGGAAAGACCACAAGGCCTATATCTTTCTTCAGCACTTCACTTTCTTCAGCAGTGTTGAGTAGCGAGGGAATGAATTGTAAAGGGAGCATTTTGCACCCGTAATCCTCATAGGGTCAGCAATGAGAAATTGACATCTACTTGACAAATTAAGAAAAAAGTAGGACCCTTTTTTTCCTTCAAGCAATGTTTATCTTCCTATAAGCAAAAGAGAGAATGGCACAGAAAAGAAGATCTTGAAGGAAATAATTTTGATACTGAAATCAACAGGTGCTTGTCTGCCCATACCAGCAAGCCCCAGGTCAGACCCCAGGATAGCTCTGCATTGCCTCTTTTTCTATAAAACTTAGCAGAATTATTCCTCCATGAGCTAGGCTTAGCACCCTCCCATATTTTTCAGGGGGAAAAGAAAGAGACATCATCTCAGGGCTGCGTGACAGCTTACCTGATTAGTCCCAGGGCTCTGACTTTATTGATTCCCTCCCTAACGTGATCTCTTGCAAAGAAGTCTGCATCCTCTGAAGCAGCTAGACAGAGAGATCGAACAGAAGAGGGACTCGAGACTCACAGGATAAAAATAATTACCTTGCATTCTAAAAATATATATAATATTTAACCAAATCCGGCAAGAATAAATGAAACTAATTAGATATGGGAAAATATTATTTATATAAGATTAGTTCTTAACGGTCTTCAATAAGATATACATTGACATAATATTGTGAAGGGCAATATTAACTGCCTTGGCACAAACAGATGAGGAAAATAAAGGCAAATATCCTGACTTTACAGATCAAAGCCTAAGGTGCAGCTAGACCCAGTGATTTATTCAAGGTCACTAAGACAGCCTGCAGCAGGAGCACAAAGGGAGCACCAATATTTTGCGTTCCGGTTTGGTGCTTTAACCACGAGCTCATCCTTTCTCTCCTAATTACCCAAACCAATTCTGCCAGAGTTATCACAGGACAGACTTTGGAATTTAAGTGCAGTTACATACCGTGTTAGCCATCTCATCCCGAAGGACAGAATGGTATCAATCTGAATAAAGGTATTCACATGCATTCAAGTATTTGCAGAACTGTTCCCTGAATGAGAAATATTTTAAAAGACATACCCTGCAAGGGGAGAATATTTGGACCACTCTTGTCTGCTCTGTGTATATGTTGCATCCATAAATCGTAAACACAAGGTAAAATTACTGCAAAGCCTCGATGGAGCTTGGAGTCGAAAACGATCTGTTTTGGTCTGCTGGTTTGAAAATGGTTTTCTTGATGAAACTCATGAGTCCACTGGAGACTGAGACACAGATGGATGAGCTGAGCATATGATAAACCTGCTGCAAGAGTTTGTAGTTAATTGTCCATCATCTTTTTTGTCTCACCATAAAAAATTTCACGCCCACCTCGCACAGTAAAGGTAACCTGAGTGTCATAAACCATTTGTCTCCTGTGCTTTCTTTTCTGCATTATCCGATCGGTCTTGCTGTTAGAATGCTGTTGAGACAAGACAAATTTGCTGAGCCTTTTTACAGACGAAGCACACTGCATCCTTTATCAAATGATCTCCATTCTCTAATGAGAAGAAACACCTTCCAGAGTCATTTGCATACTAATATCTTTATTTCTAAAACAATAAGCAGGCTGTAACTCACGGAGATGTTAGTCAGAATAGAGTGATTTCATTTGCATGAGCAAAGCATGGAGAGCTCACCAAAAAAAAAAAAAAATAGAAAAAATAAAAAAATAAACATGTCCCTTGCCAGGGAAAGGGAGGGTGCTTTGTTCTCCACAGAATCAGGGCTCAAGGCAATGTGGGACAGAGCGGGGATCCCACTGAGCAGGAAGCCACAGGTGCTGCCTCCAGCAGAAATTGAGGTGCAAGGCTGTTTTTAAGCCACAGGACAAGAGGCCTTGAAAATGGGATCTGATACCACAGATACCATCAGTACTTCTAAAATGCATTTATCACTGGCCACATTTCTCTCGCTCTCTCCCTCCCCTTTTGTTATTACCACCTGGGGACAAAATATTGCAGAAACAGGTCATTTCAGGGCAGCACAGTCGTCCTACTACAGGCAATAAGTAAGACAAAAGAATATCTAACCACTGCACTTCTAAATCTGCTTTCAAAAACCAACTTTTTCACTCAGATGCCACAATGCAGAAAAGCTGCACTTTCCTGCAACATGCAGGGGCCGGGTCCCCTCCTGCCTTCCAACATTACTGCACACCTGGCCAAGGCCTGGTGGGCATCCGTCCCTAAACAAAGGGAAAAGAAAAAACTTCTTCCTTGCACTGAGTCGCCCCAAAGAAAGCTGAACCCTTTTCTGGATCCAAGTGACATTTCCCAACTGACCATCTGGAAGCAGCCAAGAGACCTGGTGATGTCAAAGCTCCCCCAGAAAACAGCTTTTCTTCAGCAATCAGATACTTTAGGGGGGAATGAGCAAAGTCAGTCTAATGGGTAGTTAAAGGAATTAGCCTGATTTTCCCAGGCGTGCTTTAGAGTTCACAGCCCTGATTTGCAGGTTTTAAATCTTTGGCAAATAGGTTTTCCCTGCTCCTCTCACAGCACTGACACATTTAGCCTCTCTAGCACCAGGCGAAAGAGCACGGTGCTTATCGCTCTCGGAAAGCTTCTGGAAACCAGAAGGGCTCTGCTGAGCGCCGTGTTTTAGAGCGTGCTGAATATAAGCAGAAATGGCTGGTGGAAGAGGAACAAATTCCTCTCACAGTCCCCATACGGCCTTGCCCAAGGCGCCAGCAGCAACGCTGGTAATTGAACTGGGGCCTACATTATTGATCCAGCATTGTGCCTATTTTAAGCACTTGAGAATAACTAAAAATAGTCATCTCTTGAAAAAAGGTCTAGGCTTGAGATAATCTTGTAAGCATTAAGAAACCATCTCTTACAGATTTCTGTGAAAGTGAATTACAAATCCAAAAATGAGAGGAGCCATTCCATGTTATGTATGTTTTCTTCAGACTGTGTTAAAACATTAAATGGAAGGTTTCTTGTTTTTTTTTTTTTTTTTTTTTTCCTCATATCTTTCAAAAGGCTGCCACCATATGGGGGATTGGTTTTAATACAAGGATCATTTGGTTTGGGGTTTTTCCTGCAACTGAATCTTACTGTAGCTTCATCTTCATGTCTGAAAGGGGACAGCACAGTATATCAGTGAAGGAGTAGTGGTACTGCACAAGGAATAACAACACAGAAATTGTTCTGTGCTATGAAGTACTTAGGGCTATAATTCTTTTTTTTTTTTTCTTTTTTTTTTTTTAATCTGTATTTACTGCAGAAATGTGTATTTTTTTTTTTTTTCATTTGAGTTCTAATGAGTTCTGGTATTTTGAACTGTATAATTTGAATTCTGCTTCACTTTGGCTAAAGCTACCAACTTTCCTTCTCCATACTTTCAAGGATTTATGTCACTGAATTACTTTCTCATCTTGCCACATTAAAAACTTAAACATACATAATGTTAATCAACATCTTTTCACAGTGAAGAGTTGTTTTTCTCACTCACCTTTTTAAACAGGGATGTTCCAATTAACAGGAATTATTTTATGGGTATCCATAGGGAAGCCAGTGATGTCCTTGGTATCTGGAAGATCAGCCTAGTCCCAGGCTCAGAATGCATTGCTGCAAGGGAATACACACCTGCATGTTATCCTTGCCCTTCGGGTAAAAATGCAAACCAAAGTAAGACTTTATTATTATTATTAATATTATCATTTATTTCTATTGGAATTCACTGCTCAGCTATAGAAAACGAGAAGGTGAGCTATGTCAGTGAGAGAGGTGAAGTGAGGGAAGCGTGAAGCCTTTCCTTGCATCAGCATTTCTCCACAAGACCCTATTATACGCTGGAGCAGCTCCAGTGACAATCATGTGGTCACATCAAATTACATCAGCTGAGGAACTAACCCTAAAATTGTACATGAATTTGATAAATAAAGGTAACTCTTCATATCTCCGTGTAACAAATCAAGCCAGAGGCTTATCCTATCAAGTGACAAATGTTATCTAAAGAGCAAGTTCCAGTCTAATCTCAGTGTTTGTTCAACAAAACACTGCAGCACCTGCACACAGGTTAAACAAAAACTTCCAAGCAATACCGCTCTTCAGCTTCATTCCTCTTGCAGACACGACTTCAAAGGACTAGTAGGGACAGCCAACACGCTGTGTGTGGACTGTCAGAGCGATGTCCTGGCTCTCCAGCTCACCCAGCACTGTGCACGGTCCTTCTGTCCCACACGGGCTGTCACTGGATGGTAACTCGGCACTGACCCGCTGAAGAACCTGCGAGCATTTGTTTTACGGTTTAGATGGCTCAAAGATAGCAACTCCTGCATTTCCATGATTTTGAAATGAACAGAGACGTCCTCTTGTCCTCTGTCCAGATACCTGCAGAGCATTGCTGAAGCCCAAAATTAGGGATGTCCACCTGAAATAGTTCGGTACCAGGCTTATTTGCCCTTCAGAGCATACATATGTATGTGTGTGCTGAACAAATACCAGTGTCTGTGCATCTCCACTGTTTGCAGAGCATTGCTTTGAAACAGGAATTGCCAGACTGCATCAAGCCAAAAGTCCAGATAATCCAGTTACTGTCAGTGTCTTGACACTAATACGTTTTCAAAGCAAAAACCCATACAGGTTTTTTTTTTTTTTGATACAGATACTACCTGAAGTACAGAGGAATTTATGAGGAAGCAGAGCCTTTGTTAAAAAATAATCCTTTTTTTTTTTTTTTCTTTTTTTTTTTTACTGTTGTCCCAAAAGAGTAACAACAATTTTCAGGAAATGGTTAGGAAGATGGAATTTGAACCAGGAACATGGGGAACTGTAGGGATTGGCTTCATAGCTGAGAAAAAAAGTAGGTTTATATCTACCCTGGATCAGTCACAGAGCTACCCAAGATACAGAACAAGCATAGCATCAGAAGAATAAAAGTGATGGTTTTACTCTGAAAGGTGGATGTCTGATCCCATAAATATATGAATGGGAAAGTATCTTTTGTGGCTCTTTTGTTTGCTCAGAATGCTGTTGGAAATAAGATATTTTTAATCTTACTAGAAATTTCTCGAGCTTAAATATTTTAAATACATATAGGACCAGATGTTTACTTTATATATAAAGTAAGTACATCCTGTAAAGTTCAATGGATCTATATTGATCCAAACTGCTGCAAATCTGGCCTATGGATTTTATGTTAGTCTTCCTCTGGCCCAGGGGATACTTTAAATTCTTTTATCCTAACAAGCCTTTTAGAAGGACTTGACTTTTATACCCTCCAGTGCCTCCATATGTAAGGAAATTGATATTTCTACCCTTTGCTGTTAATAGTCAAGGAAAGCGACAGTGTTGGCATGAGGGTATTGTTCTTTAAACATTTTGTTCAATAAAACTAGAGTTCTTGAACAGAAACTCCTACAATTGCAATCATAATATGAATAGCCAGATTGAGTCCCCAGGGCGGTAAGTGGCCCCAGTACTGGATTTACAGCCGGGGTTGACAAGACACGACCTGGAGTATGGAGTCAATCTTTGCACAGTCAGGTGACGTGTTTGCACAGAGAGCAGAACTACTATAGCCAAAGAGAAAAAAGAGACACCAATTTCAGAATAACATTTTTGTAGGTAATGACAATTAATTTCTTATTACAGATATGGGATGTAATTAAATTAAAAACATAATTTTCACAAAAATTTGGCCAGGTAGTCTATACTCATCAGACTTCCTGCTATGAAATGCGTGCATCACATTTTAAGTACCATTTGTAAAGGTCTTTACAGTTCTAGGATTCATTTTGACTGCCAACCTTTCATAACTGGGGTGTGATACTGCAACAGAGCAAGTGATAGCCTCAGTTTTAACCCCACACGAGTTGCAGGTGCTGAGAAGTTCCCAAATATAGCTCAGAAAGGTGTGTGTGACTTTGTGTCATACCAACAGCTGTCACAGCATGGGCAGCTTGAAAAGTTGATACTCATAAAAACTACACAAGGCAGCTCTTAAAAGAATCAGAAATATTTTAAAAATAAATAAATAAAAAGAATGGGCTAAGAGACAAATATGTACATACACAGGCTGGATGATTGCATATACTGCATTACATAGCACACACATGTACCGCTGCAGAACTCTGAAATCTCCAATAAGAGAGCGCTCAGGGAGGGGGGGTTGTTTGTCGTCGCAGCTCCACACAGAGCCCTGCTACACCTTGGGCATTTTCTGCCTTCCTGAAGCTGTCACATAAATCCATAGGGTGCTGTTCACAATGAGAGAGCTTCCCTTTGGCACACAGAGGCAACCTGTGGGGACCTTTCAAGTGCTGGGCAGGGGTGTCACTGTCAGCTTAGAGGCCAACACTTGTACTTTATTTCCATAGTGCCACTGGATTTTACTAACATTCATATTCTGATTCGAGATTTTATTTGCTTCAGAGAGTCATAGAGCTTCCTTTATTAACCGATATGGAGCTTCTGAACACTCCAGCTTTATAGTGGCAGAAGTCAACAGGATAATAAATTCAATGTACTTACCTCATTTTCATTGGTCTGGGTCTACCAATTCCCCCAAATCCTGGCACCATCAAAATGCACAGCCAGTGCCCTCCACAAGTCATTGGGAGAAGGAAAGGGAAAGCCAACAACTAAAAGAGGAATTACTTAACCACCAAAACTCACCTGAGTGTACACAGCTCCATCCTGAAAGTCCAGCAGCTTGCAGACAGAACCATGCAATTCTTTTGGCTGCAAAATATCGTGGCGCTTGTTACATCATGCACATGAATGAGGACTTTACCTGGTCATAGATCATTCCTCTTCACTCCAAGAAAGCTGAAAAAAATAAAGAGCGGGAAGAAAGCCATTACAACTAAAATTTTTATCATTAGCAATAACAGGTTTAAAAAATGCACTGAGCAATTGCTTGTTGTGTTCCTCTTGCACAGCCTCAGGAACAGGCAAAACATTCCGTACATTGTTGATTGCTGTGAAATGACTAGAGCTTAAATGAGGTTTCATCTTTAGTAAGTGTTTATTTCACTCCCCATAAAGTAAAATGCACCACAGTTTAGAAATAATGTATTCACAGCCCTGAATATTATAGTGAACTCGTTATTTTTATTGCTTATCATGTAAAGAATACTTCGTATTTAGGTAACAGTGTTGTTACAAAATAAATAACCAGGTAGGATGCTGCATAAAACTCCTAGGTGCGAAATACACATACAATTATGTGCCTAAACAACATAGGAATGCACTGTAACTGCTCACAGAAGTTTTATAACTCTGAGAATAATCCCTTATTTGCATGTGCAATTATTCCGATTGCATAAGCAATTACATCAATTGTCCAATTATATCAACTGTTTTTCCAATGAACTAAAAGAAGAAAAATATTACACATTTCTCTTTGCTGTAATAAAAATGTAATTTGCATACACCAAAAAAAAAAATCTGTTTTCTGGGATATGCAATTAGACTACCTTGGGGTATTCCTCCTTTCTGTTCCTGAATGAAGTATAAGAGTTTCTGTGGTATAAGAAATGCTCGGACTGTTTTACAGCTTGGGACTTAGCAGTAATGTTTTCTCTTGGGCCATGGCAATTACTGTACAGTACTCCATTGTCATCAGAGAAATTATTTTATATTTACAATTAAGACAATGAAGTCTTGGGGCACCAGCTTTTTAAATAGCATTCTTTTTTTCTGTATAAGCACTTGGATCATTAGGAATCACATCTAATTCACTTCTCAGAAACCTAAATTATGCAAAACATGAAAAAATCTGAATTCCAATCTAGAATTATATTCCCAGAATTGCCTAACATCTGCTGTTTCTAACAGCTCAACAGGTGGGAGGAAATCCCTTAATCTACTCATCACCAATTTTAACTCGTGAAACGATAACATCCTAAAGTGCAGCAATAATCAGAAAGATCTAAAAATGGTACCCTGGATTTTTGCAAGCCTACGTAGTGATCCAGGGTTTTTCAGATCTTGGTTCCTCAGCTTAGAAATCGAAAGGTCTGGTTTTGTGTTTCACTGCTGCCACACAAAAAAGGGCGCACTCTGCTTCTGCCTCACAAGCAGACGCAGCGGGCAGCTGGCAGAGGAGCAGCGCAGCGCATGGAGCACAAAGCACTCCCTCCTCTCCCCATGCCCACAGCCCAGCTCTGCCTGAGGGCACGGGCACCGAGCGTGGCAGCCAGCACGATGAGACGCAGCCGACCTCATGGAGGAGGCTGCTTTGAAAGCTCCGGGAACCTCACTGCTATGGAAATCAAACCAAAAACCGCTTCAGACGAGGCAATCCAATTCAGAGAGCAAATGAGGCTTACAAATCCCAATATTCAGGACCACAACCGCAAACAGTTTATGCTGACCAGGCAGCATGCCATGCAGGCAGATGGAAGCCTGCGTGCTCATATGTAGCCGGGATGCCACACATATGCAACCCAATATGGACATCCAGCAAAGGGCTTCCACTGGGGAACGCCGAAATTCCTGTCCGGATCGTGCTCCCCTGCCGACAGCAGCAGATAGCTCATGTTCTGTCTCTGACCCTACATTAAATTTTAAATGTTAAAGTGATTTTTGTCTGCTGTGATAGATGAATATTCCACCTGGAGGAACCAGACTCTGCTCTCGCTTGAGCTGAAGAGCAACAAAGCGAACCAGCACCCACTCTACCTTTCCCTCCCTCAGCAGCAGATGGAGAAAAAAAAGTTGTACGAGGGGAGAGCTTGGTGTAGGTGTAATCTATATGTCAGCTAAATTCAATTCCCTGTTGGGTTACATTGGCCTGCCAACAAAAGACACGTTCTCTCTGTCATTTAGAACCTTATTTAAGAAAGTAAAAGTGGTATCATAGTGTTGATTACAGATACTTCATGGGTTTTTGCACTTTTTAGAGGAACAATGTTAATTAAAATGGCACAAAAGTTCTGGATCTATTTTTGCTTCAGCAACCGATGCTTTCAAAAATTAGAAATGCTTATATAACTTTTACATAAAGTCCAAATTTAAACATACACAAATGCATCTGTCATTGGAGAATACAATCTGAAAACATTCAATTCGTCTGAGTTCATTCTCAGCCTCTTTAGAAATGACTCGGTCACTCCCTGCATCGGGAAGGTTTTTCCCTTCTCTCTGCTGTTCCTGTGGGTCTGTCGGCTGGCACAGCCCAGCGGGGGATGTGCAGAGGTGCTGGCTCCATGCTGGGGATGCAGTGCCCGACGCCGGGCAGCACACAGCGCCTGGCTTTGGGGGGATCTCCCCCTGCACACCTTGCTCCTCTCCCGGAGTGCCGCATCACACAACACCCTCGTTCCCTGCCACTCTCAATGTGGCACCAGCTTTTGTATTTTTTTTGTATTTCGAATGCCTGGCTCGTCTGTCAGGGAAAGTTTGCTGCAATTTCACTGTGGGCAATGTGGTGGCTCAGTGTGGCTGCTTATCAAACGTGCTTTTCGCAGAGATAATCAGTCCAGGATATATTGACCTACCTGTGAACCAATTATTGCATGAAAACAAGAAATGAAAGAAAAAAAAAAGGAAAGAAAAAAGAAAGAAAATAAAAAAAAAAAAAAGAGCTCTGAGACTTCTCAAGAGCAGAATTCTCCACTGAGTAAATGGCTTTGGGGAATTCAATGTGCAACTGCACGTCAGCTTTACAGTCGGCTGTTTACCACACCGACAAGACAATTAGGATTATTGGATGTTTGCTCAGGAGCAGCTGGCAACGTGGGGCAAATGAACTCAAGGTAAATCTATCGAAGTGCCAGCAGTCCGCAATTATAAGCACTTAGCACCTGAAATGCCTAAAACCTCAATGCACAAAGAGTTGTTTCCTTTGAGTTCAGAAGGAGTTTGGTTTTCCACAGGCTTCTTGAGGTGTCTAAACTCCTCAGAAATCAGACTTATAAGAAGCTAAGCCGGGCAATACAACAGCAGCAGCTCGGTCCCTGTGTGCAGACAGGATCCCACATTCCCATTTGACCCCGCGGGGGCCGTCTGATGGCTTCTGGTCACACAGAGCCTGCACTGGGCCTGAAAATCAACTCAGATAAAGGGGTTTACTCCTTAATTATGCACAACGCTACCTTAAAAATGGAAGAAAAGGAGGGAGGACTGTGCTCCGCACTATGTTTTGGGGTTATTTTCCTTGACCAACCTTCCTCTTGCCTTTTCCTTGAGACCATCAGCTGCTCTCATCTAAACTTCAAGTCCCACACCAAGCCCGTGTTTGAGCCATTCAAACAGATCAGCTAATTATGTTTTAATTAGTTCCCCAGTGTCACAATACTTCAAAGACAGAAACTCTAGAAACCATTTAGAGCTGTGGGACAAGATTAAAGTTATTTTAATTTTAATATTAAATTCACTTCATGTATAGAAATATAGAAGGGGGATATTTAGTTAAATAACAGGGGTTCTCTAGACTTTAAACCTTTTGCTTTGAGCAAATTGACTGGATAAAGTTATTACTGCAACCTCTTCAAACCAGCTATTGGGGCTTTCCACTGTCCACAGAGCAGTTACGAGTTTGTACCTCAGTGGTTTCAACAGCGTGGCCATTCGATATCCAACCTACACTTCAAAACCAAGTGCCAGTATTATTTCCCCTTTACAAGTGCTAATCTTCAAGGCCCTGGTTCAAGGGATACACTTAAAGATGTGCTTAGATATATTCTTAACTCTAAATACATGCATCAGTTCCAGAGAAGACTATGAACTTAGACCTATGCCAAAATGACCTCCTCGGGAGCTGGTCCTTCTCCGCTTAGGAGAGCTGTAATCCTCCCACACATTGGAAATGCAACTGCACGTGCATCCATTTTTTTCCAATGAAATTAGTATTATTCACCCAAACTTCAAAATAAATGAATACACAAATCCTCCAGCTTATTGAGCATATATCCAAAAGACACCAGATAATGTAAGTATATATATCTATACATATAAAATACATTTACCTCATATTGCAGTACTATATTCAACCACAACAACAACAAAAAATAATGCATGCACCTAACACACATCTTCCTGATTGGAGATCCAGAAAAAAAAAAAAAAAAAAAAAAAAGCATTATATTCACAGCAATTGCAGCACATAAACTATGCAATTCATTCAGCTGGCGTGCATGAGTGGGACATCTCATTGCCAACCTCTCTTTTCTTCAATGAGACTGAAAAGGTCTTCAGTCTTATAGAAATTCCTGCCTCAGAAATCAAAGGTGAAACGTTATTATTCCATGCAAAAGTGAGAAGGGTTACAAAATCCAACTGCAACATTTCCAAAGAAAGAAGGTCAGGCTGTGGGCTTGAATGGGATACAAGTACCCTATACAGCAGCTGTGCTCTTGTGAAGAGCATGTGATGATGGGAATAAAGACTAAGAAAATAAAAGAATGAATAAAATTAGCTGTAGGAGCAACAAGAATCATCTGTTAGATGCCTGTGCTTTGCTCCGATGACTTAAGGAAGGCAATTTTTTAAACATTTCCCCAAAAGGCTATAATTGCACATGGCACCAAACTGCAGGTGCAAAATCAGGGAAAAAGACAGAGCTTTAATGGTGCACGTGAGCCTTTGGGCACAGGGAGACATGCCAGCCCTCGTCTGGAGGGACCAAGGCTGCTGAGACACCTGAAGAAAGGTGTCTGCAGATGGTTTCTGGAGGGAACGACTGTGGGAGGGGAGGGGGAGTTAAGGATCACGTTGGCTTGGACAGGGGAGAGAAATAAAGGAACATGTTCACAGTTGGATGTGGTTTAATGAATATCAGATTTTATGACAGCAAAATATCAGGAAGTATTATTCCTGCACCTAGAAATAACATGGAAAGTACCTGACATGGGGTACAACTAGACTCAATTCGTGCAGTCGAGCTCTCTGCACCAAGCAGTCTGTGCTTTAGCTCCTGAAGGAAAAGCCAATCCTTTCAGCCCGAAGTGCCAGGCCCCTGTCCTGGGCCCCTTTTATTTGGGCATCAGCTGACTCGTGCATAAGCAAGCTTAGTTCCAAAGCAATTGATAAAAGTGACAGAAGAGCTGTACATCTAAATGCTGGGGATTCCTGGTGTAGGGAACACAGAATAACAGCTCATTCCTGCAGCATGTCGTGGTTCCCACAGGGCAACAAGAGACATTAAACTCCAGCAGCAACTGGTGCTGGGCTGAGGGTGCGGGAGGGAAGCACTCGCCATCACCTGAACTTTTAAAAATTTTAATTGGTCTGTGCCAGTTTCTTTTGTGAAATTTTGGGAACTGGAAGGAAAGTTCTAGAGGAGAAAGCAAGCTGGAGCAAACTGCCGAGCCGGCAGCGAGACGTGGCGGCCTCGGAGAAGTGAGCTGGCGCTGGGAAGGACAGCAGGTGCTGCTGGAGGCAGGCCCAGCAGATGCAGGTTTTGCCTTCAGGGCTGTTCCCAAAGACAGCACCTGGCAAAGCGGAGGCTCTGATGCCACCTGTCTTTTCCAGGGGGAGCATGTGGTGGTGATTAGCCCGGCCCGTGGCCACGGGCAGCCCCCGGGGCACCTGCTCGGCGCTGCACAGGATGCTCACTGCTGATCTCCACACGCTCCCTGGTGCAGCAGCAGTGCAAGCAAATCCAAAGTCACCTCACGGTGTACACTAAGACCCAGCAAGGTAGAACTGAACTGACAAATACAAACATTTCTGCTAATGGATTCTTCTGCCATCGTGTTAATTGCAGTGTAGTTAATAGCCAGAAGAAACAAAGGTTTAAAACCCACGTGACTGCAAGATTTCATGTATGAGACTAAGAAGAACCGAGTTTTAAACACACTCCGGAGACACCAATAGTGTTGCTGTCATCGCAGGGTACACAAGGGAATTCGTGTAGCACGGTTCACGCAGAAAATACCAACTGAAAAATTGTATTCATATTTGCCTTGCCAGAGGTAAAACAATGCTCTCAGAAGTTCCCCATCGTGCTGACACTGAAACAAATACCTGTGATTACTACTTAAAACACTACTGCAAACCCTACTGTGAAGCAGTACATCTGGTTACTCAGCGATAGCTTCCGACCTGTACTGGGATCGCACTTACCCTCCCCAGTGCTGCCCTCGTGCCCGAGCTGAGCTTTGGCCATCTGCTGACTCTGCAGGCAGCAAGCAGGAATCGTTGGCTGCTCGAACTGAACGGCTGCAAAAGAGCCAGAGAGCAACAGAAAGTGGGAACAATGACTAAAGGAAATTGGCCATTGGAGAAACACCTGGATGTACTCGGAACTGGACTGGGAACACTGGAGGTCCTGCAGGAGAGTGGCCCCCATCTTCAGGGCTCCCCCTGGACCATGAGGTCCACCAGCTTTAAGAGGTCCACCAGCTTTCTTCTCCTCATTTCAAGGCAGGGAGATGAACATCTCCAGTACAGGCAAGGGACCTTCCCTTTTCATATCGTTCTCCCACTGTGGAGATGGATGAGGATAGTCCAAGTAAAACCAAGCATTTTTAGAGAGGAAACACAACTGAATTCAGTTCAGCAATGCTGAATTTGACAAGTCTCTCTGCTCCACTGTATTTGCTGTGGGTTTCCCTTTGTACCACCTAAGCTTGATTCTTACTACAAGCTTCCCCTATTATCACCAGGGTTGCAAATTAGGACAGATTTCTGCACTGCCATAATTTCAGAAGCTTATGTATATAATACCCCAGTTATTTTGTTACTATTTTATGTTAGTTTAGAATATCTAGGTTAAAGCCATCTTCCAGGCATCTGTAAGTCTTTGCTTTCTTTCTTCTTGTCACAGAAAGGAAAAAAATATAATCAGAAAAGTCAACATTGCCCTGTTGTACCTGACCCAATCCATTTTTTTCCATTCTCAGACGTGCTAGAGGAGGTGATCGCACTGAAATACTTATCTACAAAAAAATAACAGAAGTTGTGATGTGCACAGTGCAGCTAATTTGAGAAGTCTGGAAGCTGAACTAGGACAGCTATTGCCCATTCCTGTCCTTAATCCCTTAAAGGCTTGATAGATACCATCATCAGCCCAGCACCTCAGGAGCGATGGAGCCAAAGGAGATTCTGCTCATAGCTGCAGTTTTTCATAGACCTCCGTGTCCCCGTGACAAGTCTCATGCCTTATCGCAATCCAATACGCTTGTAATGGCCATCCTTTGCCCTCCTCCTCCAAGCAGACTGCAGCTCAGCTGCTGACAGAGCCGGAGGAAATCACTCCCAGAAGCCAAGAAGCAGCACGAATCCCTTGGTCCACGTAAATTCAGAACCAGGCTGTTCACAGCTGGAGGCTGGGAATAAATACCTGAATACAGTGCTGTGTGCCCGTGGGTTTTGCACACTCATGGGCCTTGCACCCTCACCAGGACGAGCACTGCTGGGAAGGAGCCGGGGCAGCTCCGGCCGGAGCTCAACCCAGAGGGTCTGTGCTGCCATCCAGCAGCTTTGGTGCAGCTTCTGTCCCTTGTTTAAAATGATTCTTCCCTGGATGAGGCAGCCTTTCCTTCACCTATGCAATTTTTCTCAAATTTGATTCTTATTAACAAGAATACAGAATCACAGAGATTGTCGTGCATCATCTCTACAACCACTGGGTATTCAAGTTCAAGCGAACCCCCTTTTGTTTGTGACCATTTCCTTTTTTATATGCTCATAGTCCTTACATAGAGAGGTGAAAAAACTAAGTTCCTTCAGATATTTCCAGAGTAAAATGCTATCAAATGGGCAAGTTTCAGACCACGCAGCGTAAGACAAAGGCCATATGTAACACACCCATACATACAGGTCACACTTGACAATTGTAATTTCATACATTTTTCCCTGCTTGGTAGTAAAACCCTTCATGAGATGTCCTTAATTTGCTTTTATCTGTAGAGTTACAGAGGACAGTTCCACAATATCTATTTATAAAACCCTACTAAGCTGTAGTCTTTATTTTCCTTCTTTATTTCTTGATGAAAGATTACATTGATGCCCACATTGTTCATAATTGCTCTGCATTTCCCATTCTAGCCCAAGGTCAGTCTGACATACAGTACTCTACAGAAAGTGCAAATATGACAAGGGAGCACTGGGATTTTTTCCTTTATACCCTTTGCATTAAAAACTGAATCGTGTTCTTTTCTCACTGGCAACATGATTCTCTGAGGGAAAGAAACGCCACATATAAGAAATACTTTCAGTAACTTAAAGAAATCTAAGTAAAGTAACTGAAAAGAACAGGTACATTTTGGTCAGAAATAACCTGGGAAATTAAGAGTTCAATATTAAACGTAGAAAGCCAGGAACTACTAAAGAGCTCAGATATAAACGCAAAGCAGGCGGACCACTCGTGGCTACATGAACCAAGCTCTTTGAGAACACAACCTATTTGACTCAGTCTCAGCAGAAATAGATATTACTTCATTCGTTATTTGTAAAGAGAAACAAGTTTAAGTTATGCTGACCATTCCTTCGTTGTTCTTTGCCTTCTGAGCCCTCTTATTGAGAAACCAGATTTCCATTAATAAAACCAATTTACTTCACTCTGCTTGTTGAGCAAGAAAAAAGCCTTGTGAAATTCCCAGCTGTGGCTTTGAGATATTGCTACTTCCTCTCTCTCTCCTCCCTATTTCTTGGCAACTTCTCCCTCATTAAAACACATTTTCATAATTTTTTTTAAAGGTTTCTCAGTGTCACAGTGCTACATGGGTGCATTTGGGTACTTTGAAGAAGTTTTCTGGGCAATATTGCAATGGTAAGCCCCGGTCATATCTTCATGTCAAACATGGCAATGTTTTATTCTAAACTGCTTTAAGTCGTTATTGAGCTAAGTGCTGATTGTCAGAAAGAAGGATCACTAGGAAAATTGAAGAGGCATCTAGATGAGTCTCACGGGTCCATCAAAAGGAAGGAAAAAAAATTGTCCAGATCTCACACTCCTCGTGAGTCTGTGCCACGTGCTTGCAGATGGTAAGCTCTCCTCTAGCTCTCCCACGAACACATTGCTGCCAGGGAGGTGTGCTCGTACAGATCTGCATCAACAGCAAAGGCTTTGCCATGAATTAATTCTCTAGGCAAATCCCAACAAAAAAAAAATAACAGAAATTGCACACCATAAGGCAAATCCAAAGCCTGGCTTGTACCATCCAACAGCCTGTAAACGCGCATCTAGTAGTGACACTTTTAAAACCAAAACTAAATCATGAAACAAGAGAGAAAGGAAGAACCATTTGAGGTGGGTTTTTTTTGTATTACAACAATTAATGCCAACAAAAAAAGAACACGCTATCAGCCCAGCCCATAATAATAATTTGCAAAACAAAGCAAATGGACACAGAGTGAAACTTTATAATAAATGTCAATAGAAACCTGTGTCCCATCCACTGGTCCAAGTGAAATATTTACTTGTATCTATTGTCTGTCAGTCATGGGTCTTTTATAAGTGCAGAACACAGCACAGAAAGAATGAGAGGCAAAGTCCTATAAAACTTATTTTCCAGAGGCAACTGAAGAGCAAATGAAAAATAAAACCAGCACACCTGAAGTCCTGTACAGCCTGAAGCATGCCTAACAAATGTTATGGTGAATTAATTTTAGTTTTTTTTTTTACGATCAAAAAGTACCAGGATTGAAATGGTACCATAAATTTCAGCTCTGAACCTTCCAGAGTGTGTATTCTGAAGAACAATAATTGAAAGTCTATTGAATTTTTCAGTGCTGTAAAAATAAAGCTCTCAGGAAAAAATCTTGAATGTCAGGTCAGTATTTGATAAACCAAAAACATAATTATACCTTAGCAGAAAAAGAATACACTACTAATTTCCATTAAAATTGCAAAGCCCTTCCTTCAGCTGCTTCCTCTTCTAATAAAACTCTGTGAGATGGAAATTACAACAGCCTGTTCGGAAATTACAACAGCTCTGCTTTCAAGCTACACCACTCTGCCCCATACATCTTTAGCTTCATTCCAAGTCCTTTCTCTTGAAGCCACAAGCACCACTTACACACTCAAAATGAGTTGCAATGACCTTCCAACGTTGGTGCCTACCAGTTAAATCTAGAAACACACACATTACCTGGCTTTGAAGAAATCTCAGGGCATTATTCTGCTGGTGCAGCAATGTACCCAGTGTCCCAGGCTCAGTCAACATCTGGTCTTCACCTAATAAAGGAAATGCCACCTTTGAAATGCCATGAAAGTAGTTGTTTTATTGCTGATACCTAGCCATTAATATTTTCCTGGAATACTGCACTGAAGCTTCTTCCACCTTTTCTTCAGCAAAAGGTACTAAATCAGAAGCTGGTAAATGAATTGGACGGCATTTAAAACGTGGCTCAGCTGAACAAGCATGCTTGCTGTTCACCCCTGCCTCCTGGAGATGTTGTATCTGAAGGTACAGAGCTGGAGCATGGCATTGAACAAAGCCCGACTGCTTACTTTGCAGACTTTCAAGTTCACCATCTGCTTTATTGATTCCAACAACTTGTCTATCACAATTGTGAAATGGGGGCGGGGGGGATATTCGTGAGCTCCTTCTGCAGTAAGAATCCCCAAATCTGTGTCCGTGCACACTCACTGATGTTAACTGAGCAGCTCAGTCCTCTCCAGAAATGCGTATGAATTTTTCCTTGGTAGTGCTGAGCTTCGGGGGGATCACGGATGCTTTGTGATGGGTTTTCCTGGGTTTGAGCAGCAGCACTTATTCAGCCAGGCAGCCTCATGCTCTGTACAACAAATCCAGTGTTTTCTGGCAGGCCGAGGGCAGCAGTCAATCCCAGCAAACTCCTTGCAAACAACAGAGAGATCAGAAAACACTACAAGTTGTGCACGTGCCTTTTTATGCATGTTGCTTTTTTCCCTTAAAATTAGCACTGTAGCTGCTGCAGTCAATGTGCTCAAGCAGCACTGCTTAATTTAACTAAGCATAGAAAAACTCTTCTTGGTTCACTGTGATTTGCAATTTAACAATACATATGCAAATGAAATTAGTGCTGGCAAAAATAATTATAGTTGCTCTTGGGAGGATTAATAACTAAAGTCTGCCCTGCTTATGCTGAAGTTTAATTTAATTCTGTTGCATATATTAAATGAAGAAACTAATTCTGTGTTCAATATTGTGTTTGGCAGTTAATATGCACTCACATGAATGCCTATTTGTTTAGATGGAGTGAAAAGGACCATGTGCACAGATACACTCACATATCCTGTAAAGATACAAATAATGATAATCAGCTAGTGGATGAACAGCACAGTGGTTTTTTTGTTTGTTTGTTTTGTTTTTTTTTTTTGTTTTTTTTTTTTGTTTTTTTTTGCTTTGTTTTGTTTTTCTGGATATGCCAAAAAAGCTGCCATTCATCATTTTAAAGTGGTTAGGATTGACTTATGACTATTAGGCATAATAACCGTGTGTAAACTGTCCCCTAAGGCTACTAGTATTTAATAACAGCACAACCACAGCTCTATACAGCGTTCATACAAACAAATCAGATTTCGAGCACCACTGTAAGCACCTCCCTCCTTTTCAGGCTTGCTTGCTGGGTTTTGGTTGGGGCTTGCAGCAGCAGCCCCCGGCCACCCCCTCACCTCCCTGGCACCCACCTCGGCCACGGCACGGCACGGCACAGCCACGGGCTGAGAGCACTGCAGGGCTCCCAGCACCTTCCAAAAGGAAATCCTTATGAACAGCAACGTAATTATCGGGCTATTTACAAGACTTTTATGAGTTGGATTAGCTTTATTGAAGCCAGTGGGTACAACAGCTCTCTTTCAGTTAGGATTAGCATAAAAATCAATCAAGACCCCTTATGGTGCTAGGAAGCTGAATCCGTAACAGTTCCAATAAAAACTCCATGCATCTGAAAGAAAAAAGTGAAAGTTTTATGAAGCCAGGGAATAAATATCAGAATTGGACATCCCTCGCTGGAGATGTGTGTCCACATTTCTTTGGCATCTAGAGTTTTGTTCTATAGTACTTATTCTAGAACTCGAAGACTAAGGTAATATTATGTAATTAACTTGAAAATACTGTTTTAAAAATGATGTTCACTTTTAAACACTTACAACTTCCCTGTGTTTCACTACAGGAGATCATATATTGCCACATGCGAAAATATTTTATGTAACCCCTGGAGTTTCAGACTCCACTTGAATGTTACTCCACAGAAAAGCAAGAGAAAATCACTTCCCATAATATTATAAAATTCTAATATTTTCCAGTAGGTAAATTTAAAGTAAATGACAACTTACAGGAACATAGTTTTATTACTCTAAAGGTATTCAGCAATACCTTGAACCACTGTAGCAAGATCCATCTTGAAGAACATCAAAAAGAGTACATTCTACAGAAATCATCTCAATACTGTTATTAACTATTTATATTATTAACTATTACTAACTTACGGCACATAAAAGTCACATTTTCATTCAAAAAATGAAAAATAAAGTATTAATTATGTTATTGGATAGTGCAAAGCAAACAAAAGATGCACCATGCAATCATGAATTAACTCATTCAATATGAAACAACCTCGTCTTTAAAAGTGTGGGTAAATCTCCCCAAAACCATCTGTTAACAAACAGTTGCTTAAAATTCAGCTTTCTGCAGAAATACCGCTCCCATGTGATATATTATTACCTGATTGGACTTTGAAGACAAAAATAATTTTTGTAAGGTGAAGGTGCTTAAGCACATCAGAGGCACAGGTGCAAGCTCTTTAAATTTTAAAATGTTATTTGAATCAGACATTAAAACTCCTGTCTGCAGCTCATTCAGCTTGCTTACATATGAACATAGAAATTCTGAGACAGTCCTTGATTTTCTTTTTCTTTTTATTTTTTTTAATACAGGCTTACTAATTACACTAAGGAGAGTAAATACAGTATGAAGGTGATTATCCATGTGCAAAATTAGTGTTTTTTTTTTCTTTTTTTCTTTTTTCTTTTTTTTTTGTAGGAACTAGACTTGTGCTTTTTGGTTTCTAATTGGTGCATGGCACCAATCACCAGTCTAGGTGAAAGAAAGCACAAAAAGCCGCTGGTCGTTGCCACAAGGCAGGTGTCTGGCTGTCAGTCTGATGTCTGCTCCTTGTCCCGGGCTGCAGGCAGGGCCGAGCACCCCTCGCACTTAGCCCACGCCAGCTCCGACCAAGCACCGACTGCCTCACAAGGTTAAAACATCAGTGTGGTTGGCGGTGGGGCCCTTTCAGATATGTGGGCAATTCCTGTTGCTATCCTGCTTCTGACAGTGATTTTTTTAAGCCAGATAGCAGTGATGAGAGGCAACAAGCAAACAAACCTGTTTTCACCTCTGATGCTCATCTGTCAGGCCCATCCTCAGATTTCCTGCCAGTGACAGATAAGGGTGATGACACTTAAGCACACACGTGGGATAGATGACTGCTCCCTTCTGCCCCACGGTAGCTCACTGCTCTTTGTGGATAGCCAGGAGAGGAGCACTCAAGCTAGAAAGTCTGTACCCAGCACCTACGATATCATTCTGGATTCTCCTGCCCACTGCTCCCATTGCTAAGCAGCCCTTGTCACTCCCTGCCAGGCAGTGGCCGATGACACCAGTCTCACAGCACAATCTATACTTCTGCTCCTGCAGATTAGAAAAGTGACACTTCTCCAGATGCTCTCCACCGCAGGCAGGTTGACAGCAACTGTTCTGTTCTTTCCTTCTTTTTTTTTTTTTTTTCCCCAAGTCTATTTCTGCCTTTTCTTAAGCCTAAGATAAATCCTGCCACGCTATGCTTACAAGGAGGTTAATACCAAAGACAAATCAATAACTTTACAATTGCTTTATTCATAGACAATACATTCTGACAATGCAAAAGAAGGAGGTACCCTTCGTAGATAATTTAATTGTGGTTGTTTAATCCACTTTGCCTTCAGATTTCAGCTACTTCATTTTTCACTGATTCCTTAATGAAAATAAAATCAGCTATCTGCAACAGGTGGCAACACACTTGTAAGACCTGCCACAACCTACACTACTGTCAGAACCTGCCGCATGCCAGGAAGGGTCATACCGGTTTTATTTCATGTATTGATTTACTTATCAAAAAAATGCAACAAATCTCCATGAAAACTAGCTTTCCACATTTATATTGGCAACATTGAAAGTATTTCCCTAGTTGAACAGGAGGCTTCTCTCATAGCTAATATCGGAATTTTAAACAGAATCCCTGTATAGGAAGATTCTTATCAAGCTAAAAATAAACAAAAATGTTAATTGCTGCCTGGAGAAGTTCATCATAATACAACATCCAAAGTACTGGAAATGCTTAAAGAAAGACTTCTAAAATCATTGAGTGATCTTTTCTTACTGTGAAGTGACCAGCAGGGCAAGCTAATGAAAAAAGCCTTTTGTGTAACTTTTTATAATCTGGTACTGCTCCTACTGAAAATGTCCTGAATACAACACGTGGCCAAATCATGAATTTACTAATTCCACTGGAGAAATATGCCTCGCAGGGCCATATCTGTGCTCATGGATACATATACAAACGCACACTATAGCTGTTGTCCTATGCATTAGCACATAGAGTAATGTCTGCAGCACGTCCTTGTTATTTTTCTGCTATGTTGCCAAAGAATGGATGTTAAGAAATCATATATGATTTAATGTAGCCATTTAAATGCAGTAAGATTACTTGCTTAAAACATGAAAAAAAATAGATTTAATGAGGATGATAAAGTAAGCGGTAGCGTGGATATAATTGAGGACTGTTACCAAGAAAAACATGAGTGTCAGAGGATTATGGTATTTTTTTAGTACCTTATTAAAACAGTCAGAATGGATATGAACATTTTTAGGGATGTCTTGCCACATAAATAATTGGACCATTACTTTCATACACTGTACACTATATAAAATGTTAATAAGCTTTCTAAAATAGTGCTACATTATAGAAACAGATTTTATATTCCATTAAATATTTGGAACTAAATTATCCACCCCATTTTTGATACTTTTTTCCTTTAGCCTCATATAACGAAAAGGGGACACAGAACCATGGATATGAATGTTCTGTTTCTGAAGAATTACTCAATGTATTTATTTATTAGGATTTCCATTAACCTCATGAAACATCAGCTATCTTTGTTCTGAAATGCTCTGAGCATGCACATTTCATCTTCCACTGCTAATTCTTCTGAAGCATTGCCTCACATACTCAGCACATAACCACCACACAACCAACTTCTGGAATACAAACTGCTTTACTCTTCTCTCCGTACTCTGACATGATTTTACAAACTTGCTCCACATAACCTCAGAAACACAGGCAGCTTGACCTGGCTACAGAATGGCTACGAACCGATAACCATAGCCAAGGACACCCATATTTCAGTACAACGACAAGAAAATAATAAGAAAACACCTGGAAGCCATTTCAAAGACCTGAATTCATCATGATCCTGGAAGCGGCTACATCGACACCAACATATTTTAGATGAAACTTCACATACAGAAAGCAGAACTGTGATTGTATGCCAAAGCCTAGAGAGGACACCACAACTATGATGTTGTGTAAGTGAAAACAACTAGCAAGTTGTCATTGTTTTCAGACAGCGATCAACTTCAGCATTATATGTCAACACCAAAGAATGACCAACTCAAGGATAGGTAAAACCGTGCTACGTAGAGCAGTGGCTCACAAGTGGACTCACTCAGACCAAAATTTTAAATTGAATAAAATTTGTCCAAGATCCTTATTTCACAACAGATAATGTTTCTCATCAGATAAGAGATCTAAATCTTAGACAGGTTTAGAAATATGTGCTGTGATTATCAGAAGTACGCAAAGAGGAAAACAATTCAAAGTTTGGGATCTCTCTTGTTTGAGAGAGCAAATGAAAGTCATTCTACTTATCTGACTCTCCAGAGAAGGTAAATAAATCAGATATAAAGCCCTACAGTAAGAGTTAAGTGTTTCCTCCCTATGATGCTATAATTTACAGAAACCTTTCAAGGTTGTATATGTCATTGTGGTTTGATTTAGGAAGACCCATAACCTGTTGAAACCAATGAAAAACTCCATATGAACTCAGCAACCTTTGGAATAACTCTTTCTAAACTGATTGAAAGCAAACTTTATGAATTCCAGCACCATGTGGAACAAAACCCAAAGAACATTTTGTTCTTTGGAGTCTTTGCCATGGAATCAAAGAACAAGTATTTTATCTTGGACAACTGACAAAAAAAAAAAAAAAAAAATCACATTACTATAACCATGGAGTTGCTGTGCATTATTCTATTGCCAATGATATCCTATGAATACCGTAAATGATATGCCATGTGCTTAACTGCTGCACGAATTCATGGCAGATAAAACTCCCGAACAGCTGCAAATGATTATTGGAATTTACTGTATTTCGTATTGATATAATTTAATAAGGGAAAGTAGGAACAGCAGAGAGAAAAGTTATACAATATTTTCAGAAAAGCAAACTCTAAGCATCATTGACTCCCCCACATTGCAAATGCAACACCATTTTGCCAAGTAGGCTGTAAAAAGATTCACTGTGACCCAGTAAAGAGCTATTTATCACTGGGTACTCACTCAAATTTACAATAGATGAGCAATTCTTCCTTCCTGATACCACATCTTTGGAGAAAGATGGTCCACTAAGGTATATACTCAACTATGAAATCATTATACAAAGTGTTTTAGAAGGGAAGGAAACCCTTGTGGTTTTTGTTTGTTTTTCCATCAAAAATAGATTATTGGCATCAGCTCACAGCCAATATAAAAAGCAGGTATCTCCATTCAGATTGTCCTGCTCTGTACCTGTAAAATAATAAATAATAATAATATATGAACAACTGACGTTACAAATAAATAATAATACATTAATATAGTAAATGTAGGGAGGACACTACAACAGAGATCCATGCACTGGTTTGTGAAAAAACAGTCTGTTGGCTGCATTGTTATTCAAGCACAATTGTCTTCTGCTGTCAGACAGTGGCTGAAACAAAGTTCAGGCTTCAATTGGAAAAGAGCATCAGAACAAAGCCCAAATATTGTTTTTGAAGTAGGAATAGTCTGCAATTACATTTGATTACATAGTCCATTTATTTTCCAACACACGTTTGATGGAGACACAATCATTCATGTTTGATGTCCATGGACCTAAGCAGCAAATGCTTACAGCACCTGTATTGACCAGCTGGGAGGGATTTGAGGCATCCTTCCAGCAGCCAGGGAGCTGTAAGTGAAGCTGCCTGCATTTCTGCTCTAGAAAGAGGCAGTGATCTCTTTGGTTCTCATTAGACATGGAGGAACTTTTGTATCTTAATGAGTTTTATTCTTTTATTTTCAGATTGCACTGCACGATCATGGCAGGACGCTTTCTCTCTGTAGACCACTGTTAGTACAGTCATTAAAATTAATGGTAACGATTACTCAAGGGCAAAAAAAGGCAGGAAATGGGAATCTGTATGTCTTACCTGAGAACCATTACAGAGGCTGCATCATTACAGAGGCTGCTGCAAAAAGGAAGCTACACAGAAAAAATGAACAAACATTCACAATTCATAACTTGGATTTTTATTTTTTTGTTGTTTAGAAAAGTGACAGCTCCTGACCTGTTACGTACGGGAGCATTTAATCATTCGAAGGAACCACTTCACGGCTTCAACACATGTAACTCACGCAGTGGAAGGCGAGGCTCACACTTCTACGCCGTGCAGACATGCGACATCTTTCTGACAGCAGGCAGCAGATTTATTTAATGTCCTGCAGAAGTTAAATAAACAAGGAAACGTCATGCAGCCTTACAAACAGCCCGTTTCCACTCGCTGAGCTTAGTTATTCAGAAATACCCATACCTTGTGGTGTGGCAGCGATTTCAGAGGTAGGGATTAGAAGCAGCAAGCAACACTCAAGGACAAGGACAAAGGCTGAAAGGCACAGACAAGAAGCCCTGTACCTAAATGTTGGCCTTGTAAGCAAAAGCTCGTTCACATCCAGATGAGGAGGGCATTGGCAAAGGGCAACATTGATGTAAACTCCAGCTGCTGACTGAAGAAAACAGACACTCAAAATGTGATAAATTCACACACAACACTGTATGAACATCACGTGAGATGCGAAAAAGCAGATTCACAGGTACTAGCATTACAAGAAGTCAAGGCCTGGATGTCCTGGGCTGTTCTTTGGAACCCCAAGGTCTGGGCCGGCTCCAGGAACTCTTTCCCTTGTAATTGGATGACCTGAGCAAGCAGACCGGCTTCGGGTGAGGCAGAATAGCAGCCTTTAAAGGCCACACAAAGGCTCCCACACATGTACTTTATAATTTTACACGTGTTGAAGGGCAAATAGCATGCTATGCCTGTTGGAGACATGGGCTGACAATCTATTACCTGATAATGAGTCCCTGAGCAAATTTTACTTAACAGTACTGTACAACTACGCGCCAATAACGAGCAGCTTTTCCAAAAGCTTATTTCTGCCAATACAGAAAGACCGTATTATATAAATAATATGCTATTTTTATGAATGGTTGCTAATTGCAATATTATTGTCAGGGATAATGAGACCACCTAAACATAATGACTTCCCTAGAAGACGTGCATGCTGCTAGCTGAGAAACATTCCCATGTTTTACTGGAGCTAATGCTCACAAATTTAGTGCCCACAAATCACAAACCTAAAGAAAGACAACAAACTGTGCTCCTTTTTCATGCTTGAATAAGGAAGAGTCATAATCTGAAATTAAACATCCTTTCTGGTGTCTCAGACTATTTACTGAAATCTTTGCAATGTTTTTCCTTCAGCACAGTAACATGTGGTGGAAAAATACTGCCCCCGTCATTCTTTTTTCAGGAGGGGATGAGTCACAACAGCTTCAGGTGCTTTGTGTTATGACTAACCTCCATCACGAAGAGAGCAAAGGGCTTCCCACAGCATTCCCTACTCAGCCTGTATTTCGGCAAGACTCCCACTAAAATCAATAAGCATTTTGCAGGAGTTATGAGTTAAGCATGAGGAGAGCAGCGTAAAGTAAGGTCTATTTCTAGTAAAAGAAAACCCTTCTCTTAGAAGTATATCATTTTAAGTTTACCATAATATTAAATTAGGATTCCCAGAGCAGCTATTAACAATATTACAAATCATTTGTTTTACATACGCATTGTGCCATTTGTGTCTGCCAAGGCCCCTTTGTGGTGTCAGAAGCAGTTGTGCACAGTGGAAACCAGATTCACAAGCAGGGCCTCGGTGAGACAGAAATAAAACACTGGCAATTTTCAGCTTTGTCATAGCCAGCTCCTAATGAAGCCATTCTTGTTTTACAGCTCCAAAGCACACAGGGAGAACACGTGCTCTAGTAAGGGTGGGAATATTCTTCCCTACTCAGCATCTATATGCCTATGTACAGTCCCTTCCCGTCCCATAGTGCAGGGCAGAGGAATAGCCTTTACATAAGTCTCTGTGTGTATACATATCTCACGAGTGTCTTTGCCATAATATGGAAATTCCCAAGTGGCTAACTGGAAGCCAGCAGGTAAAATAAGAAAGTTACTTGTCAGTAGTGTATTAGAATTTAACTTAATGAAAATGTTACAACTCTTCACTATGGAAATTGCTTTAAATGTATCTGTGTATTAGACATTGTGCATTAATCATTTTCTCTACTCAGGAACCACTTAAGACATTTTATTGATTACACTTTTGTAATTATAAAGTGTTATAAACTAGGACAGTGACATGCTTTTAGAGGAGTCTTTACTCACAGCAATGCATTGAGACAGGATTATAGAGCATCATGGTATAAGGCTTTAGCCCTTCAAATTATTATGTCATGCAGCGCACTGCTGAGGATTTTTTGATTTGTTCCTCTAAAATATGCTTTGACACAGCATCAGAGCAGAAGCTTCCCAGTGATCTGTGAAAATCAGTCAGCATATTTTAAATAGAGGGGTCTAACGGTTTTGAAACTCATACACTGGGTCAAAATGAATTTACAGCTGTGCTTGCAAGTGCTACACTGCTAAAAAAAAGTAGAGTTTGCCTTTTGAATTCTAAATGAAATGCTGCTAATGTGAAGACGATACAGAAAAAAATAAGAACTGCTACAATACTTAAATCTCCCTTTTCATACTTAAGTCTCCCTTTTCAAAATGGTTTAGGTATTGGGGAGAGAAAGTTTCATCCAATTCCACAAACATTTCAATACCTACGGACTTGTCCAAGCTGCAAAGCAGACCATGGCTTGGTGGTGCCAAAGAGAGCAGAGACCGAAGTCAAGGTGGATGCCGAGCAGAGCACTACATACACTTCTGAAGGCAAGCTGGAATATCCTATCGCATGGACATGCAGTGCCATCGTCTGCAGGACCCTGGGGTCAGCTGGTGTCAGTCACCTCGCTGATGGAGCCATGAGCTGTGGAGCAGGAAATTGCCCTTTTAAAATTACAAGTTTCTCAGAGGAAAAGGCATCATGTTCTATACCTGATCAAGTAAAACACCAAATATTGCCTTGAAAAAATGTGTGTATATATATATGTATATATATAAATTTAAAATGAATGTTATTATATAATCAGGGATTATAGCTAACACATTTCTGTATGATGCTGGGTTCCAACTCAAAGTACCCTTTTTCAGGTTCATTCTAACATGGCTCCAAGGAACACGATGCAAAATGAAGCAAAGAAGGCAGGAAGAAAAATTCTAGAAGTGTGAATTTCTCCACCAAAGAGTCCTTAATTCATACACTGAGCAATAACTTACAAACTATCATTACTGTGGCCTCATCATTAAGATGCTTGTAAATAAGTGCAGTTTCCTATGAGCAAGCTCACAGCATGGGTTGCATCTGGATCCTCTCCCCTCCCCAAACCAAAGTCTCCATAATGGGATAAGTCTCCACAAGCCTTGCAAAGCCCTGAAGGGGCTGGGGGGGAGGAACAAGCAGGGACCTGAGTTATGTTCAACCATATCCCTGTGGTCTCTTGCAGGCAGCATCTTGCTCTGGCAGCCTGGGCCAGGGCTGGCTCATGCTCACTGCCCTGCCACAACCCGATTCTCATGGGCAGGAGATCTTCTGTACACGGTTTGACTCGGAAAAATCAGCTAATGAGCCAGGCGAATCTCTAGAAACACTGGCTGACCTGCCCGCAAGATCCTCAGGAATAGGATAAGCTTCTGGCTTCCAAACAAATTCAAATCACAAAAGCATATTGCATAGATCTGTATCTCCATACAGCATGGATGTGTGCATGCCTCCTACTGCACCGCTTCCTCTGTGCAGGCAGCAACGTGCACTTCTTTCTCATGGTTATTTCTTTGCAATGAAATTACAGTTGATTAATAGCAATAAATAAACAAACAAGTTGTAAGTATAGAAATATCTCTCTTCCTTTGGCCATGGGCTATACTTTATAAAAACAGTACATCTTCTTCATTTTCCTTCAGCATTTTCTGCAGGAGCATTAACCGTTACGGGCACTCATGGATGATAAGGATGGAAATTTCTTGCAAATCTGTGTTCAGGAATGCTCAGCCTTTCCTCTATGCATTATATCTTTTGCTGCCTCTATCAGACCATAACTACACTTGGTCTTTTTCTTTTCTTTCCTTTTTTTTTTTTTTTTTCCCTCTTTGTGGGGATAACATAGAATCTACTTTGCTACACTGGGCTTCAGCAGAACCTTTCAGGAAATCACTTGAAGGACATGCTTAATTTTGGCACCTAAGTGAATGCTTTAACCTAAGCATAGGTTTAATATTCCCTACTTGAGGTCTCAAATAATGAGATCTCTGACAGTCTGAGAGAATTACAAGAACCAATTATCTGGCAGTGTCCTGAGAAGCAATGTGACGGGGAACAGCACAAAAATGGCAGACACTTCATGTCTTTAACGGGAACACTTAAGAAATAAAGACCACTCACATCAGGGCTCTACAGATCTGGCTGGTTATTCTTTTTACTGACACTGATGGTTAGTTACTAAAGCCCTAGAGTTTCAGATGATAGCTTTCCCCAGCCTCAGGCTGGCTCAGGGTGCAGGACACCTCCTCCCACCAGCACCAGCCTCCACCACACCAGCACCATCTGCGCTGTGTTAAGTCTGTGCCACTTCTAGACCCAGCAAACTCCATTTGATCCTAAAGAATATTTCCCTATAAAGGCCAAACCTCCTAACAGTGAGAAATTAAAGTAGACACACAGTCAACCCGTGATGAGCATTGCGTCATGAGAGGCCAGGTGCTCTGCTTTCATGCCATCATTTCCAGTGATGTCTTGCATTTGATCCTATATAATTACCCTGTGCTTTTCCCAGCTGGAGCTAAGCGACTTTCCCATTTAGTACGCCTCTATATATATATATATGGGTTACTCACCCCTCGCAGGACCCAGCAAGACTAACACCACCTGGTAGGACCTCCACACCACCACCAGCACTGTCAGAAAGAAGTGATGACGACTACTTTTACTGTGGGAGGCTAATAGCCGCCTCCTGAAAGAGGCTGAAATGAGAGATCTATGAGAGCACTTGGCCCATCTTTCTGCCACGCTGTCCCCTCGGCCCTTCCAAGGCACAAGGACACGATTTAGCTCTTCTGCCTCTAGTGCTGTGTTCAGTCAAGAGAGAGAAGCACAACGGGAGAGACTCACTGCTTTGCTAATAGCCCTCACAGTGAGAGGAGTCTGAAGTCGATTTGCTCTTCCTTTCCATTACTTCTAATTATACCCTCTGCACTTGCATATTGCACATTTAACATTGCCCTGAACAAATACTGGAAGGAACAAAAACTTCCCTTCAGTGGAAAAAAATAATAAAGCAAGAAAGAAAAGGAAAACAAATCAAGCATGAACATATATATATATATATATATATATATATGAGAACAGTGTTTTAACAACTTGAAATTGTGGACTTTGCCAAGGTCACAGGCAGAAGGTAGCACTGGATTAAGGACACCCATAAACACCTTTCCTAACTATAGGTCTCAAATGATAGCATTTAGATACGTTGCATAAGCATTTGCACAACTAAGTGCTATATTGCCTTTGTCTCCATTTTTTTTTCTTTGCCCTTCTAGATGCAGGAAATACTTTGCAAATTGTTAAGTGTAATAAATTCATCTAGATGTTTACCACATCCCTAAAGGGAGAGACCTTACATATCCCTACAGTAAATGGAAAAAATACCTTCCTTCACAATTTTCATTTATTCAATCTGAAATTTAAATCATAAAAATAATAAGCGTGAATGGCATTAAAACCTATATCACTTTCTCCACAAAATCCTTATTTCCTCTGTGACCACCTACTGTTTTATATCTTCCCCACACAGAAATGACTAAAAGACATGCTATAAGGAATTTTGGTTTTTCAGCAGCACAAATGCAGAGAAAAGAGCTATTCAAATAACTGTGTCCCTGAGACTAGTGCAATCCCCGAAGCACACCAGCTTTAAGTTGCACCTCATAGCATCTGCCCCTGTTTAAAGGAGACATCTACCTTTGTCCTCCCAGAAATGTGGGATGCAAATTGTCCCTGGGCAGACAGTGTTCATATGGTATAATACCAGCTTTTAGCATGACAAATCTGAGAGAAAAATGGCCAAGAGATTAATAGCTCCCTTTTATTAAAATGCATTTTTAAACCCTCATGAAATGGCTTCCAGAGAGTAAAGGTTACCTGAGTCTACAGCCATCGCAGTCGGGAGAGTTCTGATCTATTAGCTTCACATGATGAGATGAGATACGAGGAACATCAGAAAGAAAAACACAAAAGGAATTATTTTACAACTTTTCAAAGCCAATTTGAGACGAGATTAATGATCACCCAGAGCAGTATGTATGTGGGCACTAGCAACATGTCTACAACGTCCACTTCACAGTCCTCGGGTGCATCAGTGAACGCAGAGCAATTTATTCTCAGCATTTTGCTTTTGCAGTGTTCTGCATTCCTCTATGTGATTTGAGAGCCATATAAAAGAAGAGCTGCCTGACATTAATAGCTTTATGATGCAGCTTTTTGGTGGGGCAAGCATTTGAAGTCAACAAGCATAAATCACAGAAAGCAGAAATCCAAATTATCCCAGCACAAACTGCAGCTACGTCCTTTGCATACCTCAAGTCTCCAAAGGAGCACGTGTAAATGCTCTTTGTAAGCAGTAGGCATTGCAGATACATTAAAAAAAAAATACCTGCAAAAAAAAAAAACAAACACGAGGGTCCTCCACAGCCATTATAATTTTGGTAATGAATGTCAATTATCACAAGTGATGAAACCAGACATCAGGAACTGTAGCCCTCTGCTGATTATGGTATTTATTGACTACAATGCATATGATTGCTAGCAAACAAAACAAGAATTTGGTGTGTAAAGCAAGGGGAATTGTATTTTTAACATAAGTTTCTCATTTCACACAAACTCCTTTCTCTTTTACAGAAGTATTCCCAAAAATATGTGCCACTTCTAAAAGCAGAAATGTCAGTATGTAAGTGAATTAATTTTGAATATGGATGAAATCAGATACTCTACACTGCAGATTTCAGAACAAAACTCAATTCTGAGGTGTATAATAACCTTAACAGCACTACTATGATAGATAAAACACCACAGATGAATTGTAGGCCATTACAATCTCCCACTTTACAAGCTATAGTTGCACCTGTACTCCCTCTGTTCACCCTTCCATTTTGCTGCTGTTGCAGTAAAGTACTTGATTTATTTTAAATATGTTTATCCTACCTTGCTGATGGCCAATGCTCTTCAGGATTTCCTTTTTCCTTGTGGTTCAATGACTGGATTTCAGAAAGGATAACCTCAAAATTCTCATCCTCTGGATATCTGGTAGCTCAGGAAAGCCCTGCCACTCTACTCCTCGCATGCCAGCAACCCCATCACAGCACACTTTGCCGGCTCCTTTCGTTGCTTGCAGCTGTTTTTATCAGTACTTACCAGTGATGAGAACCTGGACAAATACTTGAGGAACATCTTATGCTAACCAGTGAACTGCAGTTTGCAAATTGCCCACAAAGGTGGCTAACGGAGCTGGCAAAGCACCGCTCATACGGTGGAAAAGTCTTTCCAGCTTGCAGCGTTCAGCATTAGACAGAATGAAAAGGACAGATTGTGTGCCAAATCGTAGTTCCTTTAATCATCCAAAAGAAAGTTGGTCGAGGAGTTGGACTTGATGACCCTTTTGGTCTCTTCCAACTCAGGATGGTCTGTGATTCTACTCTCTGATAGACCCCCTCTGATTCACTCTCTGATAGACCCCCTTGGCTGCTTTGAGAAAAATACAGCGCACCTTGCTCAGAATTTTTTCTCCATTATGATTTTCACTGTAATTCTAAATCAGAATAAATAAATAAATAAAATAAGTAGAAAGTCACCTCCCTTACCTCATATGAAGCTGTGCTTCTTCCCTGGCACTTCTCTTTTGCTTTTCCTATGCTGAGTTGGTTCATCTGTTAAATTAACTCCTCTGAAGAAAGGTCTGCCTGCCCCCCTACAACTCGGTTCTCCAAGACTTCCAGAAATATGGCACCTTCACAGCTCTCACAGGACTGAAGAGCACTGAACCCTCAGTGCCTTTAGAGAGCTCCCGTATGCTAAATTAGGCATACATTTCTGTACAACAATTTTCATCCTACAATAGATCGCAGGCTAGACAGGGCAGACCTCAGATGAAAACACAGCAATAAATGCCACTGGGAGAAGCACACAGTGAAGTGGCTGCTGTGTGGGTTAGCACCACCTGTGGCTAGCCTGATGATCAAACTCAGGCTGCATTTCACCAAATAGCATCTTCTCCCACATGAAAAACATGAAGGGCTGATAACTGTAGGAGGAACACCGCCTTTGGTGCTCTGCCCTAGCTGCAGACACTTCCATTCCTCCAAATGTTGTGCATCTACTTCATGGACCTTTCTGTGCTCAAAATTCTCCTCTGCATGCTGTCTCACTGGGCTGTGTCAAAGAGTCGTAGAGCCATTGTGCAGCTCTGAAACACCCATCTCTTTGCTTTAGTCACATAAAACATTTTTTAATCTAAATAATTTAGCAGTTAGAGCATCAGATATTGTTTTCCAGGACAAAAGAGGAAGAGAAAAATGGAAGGGGAGAATTCCTAGTCTTGGTTGTTGCATGCCAAATTTCTACTTGGAATAAATTTTCACAATGGATCACGCTGAAAATGCTGACAGACTCTTAATTGGTGTTCTGCAGAGCCCCATACACAGCCACACCGCAATAATTTGGAAATGTCTTGTTTAAAATACATTTAGGCTATTCAATGCAGATATTGATATTCACTTGTAGCATGAGCGCGCCAATGACGCCTTGAAGGCATCTCTCAGCCACGGAATCTTTTTCAGCAGCAGGTGGGATGAAATGGTGACAAATGGGATGGAAGGCAGCACATATGAATAAACTATATAATATCCTATTTGTTTCCTCAACTTGGCTGCTTGCTTTGTTATTTTTCATAAGCTGGCAGTATGAAAGCAGCCAAAGCACAAACCCATTCCCACGCCTCGGTCCTACAGAAGATTGGAAGCAATTTCTGCTCAATATTCTATCCCCAGGAAAGCACTATGTGTCTGTGGGGAGACCATAAGAAGGCAGCACTGCCTTAAGCAGTAAGCACTGATGAATGAAATTCTAGCCTTATTTCAGCCTAGATTTGCAAGGAGGGTTTATTAATGGTAATACAATTGCTGTTTTGGAGAGAAAAAGCCCGCAAGCTGAGGGCTCCCTCAAAGCAATCTCACGGCTTCTCCCCAGCGGGTGCGGTGTGTCTGTACAGAAAATACAAACAGCTTCCTGCTGTACCCAGACCTGCGCCTCTCTTACGGGGATCAGAATCACTCTGGTAAGGATTTCTTCAAACCATATCATGTGCAAACTTTATCACATCCAGTGAAGGTCCAAGAACTCTTTCTAAAGCAGAAAGTAACAGCAAAGTTTTAAAAAATCTGCAATTTACCAAAATAGCAGTTACTTTGTTACACAAATCTTGTTTGTGACACATGCAAAAAGGACTTAAGACATCAGACTATGTGCAATTAGGAGAGTAAGACCTGATCCTGCACTGCTCAGCCTCAGCAGGAGCTGTGCCACTTCTGTGCTTGGCCTCGCTCTTGGCCAGGCACCTCAGCGGTTCTTGTTGATCATTTATCATTGTGCTGTCTTATCTCATGTTGCCTTAACTCTGAAACAAGACAATAAATATTTACCTCCCTCCCACAGAAGAGGGAAGGTTTAATTAGTTAATGCCTGCTCGTTACTGCTGGGACTGCTAAGCACCATCGGTGCCCCGGACTGCAGAAGCAGCGCGGCTCTAAATGCACAGCCTGACTGGGCAGTCGGCTCGGTTCAGCTCCTGCCTGTCTGAGCCATGCCTATTGATCATGTGAAAGGGTCAGTATTGAACCACTCTTAGAGAACACAAGTTTCCAGGTGTGCCTATGCCCAGCCCCACAGCCAGTTCCCTCTCAATCCTTTAGGCAGAGATGTTACTCTCTGCCCCGGTAGTCCCAGAGATTCTCGCAACCAAACCAGGGTGAGATCTGGACTTTGCTGGTCCTACTGGGATTTGCAGCCCTCCTGGACACCCTCCTGCAGCCAGGGTGCCCGTGGGGCCGTTGGTTATCCCCTCGGCTCCAATGGGATGCCTGTGCCTTGGCTCACCTACCACAGCAGACAAGATGCTGCTTCTCGGCATGTGCTGTCTGCACCAGGCTGCAGGAGGGACCGGCCCGCTGTCCTGCTGCTTGCTCAGGGACTCCTGAAGTGGTCATATGAGAAATCAACATTTGAAGCAAAATTCACAAATAAGGACATAATTGGATTTTTTTCTTGATTGCAGTTTCTGAAGGAGGAAGGAAAAAAAAAAAAAAAAAAAAAAAAAAGATTCATATCTGGAGATTAGCCATAGGCAAAAAGCTTCCTTGAGGCTTATTTAGTGACAGCAGAAATTCTTCAGTGATACTTGTATTACAGTCGAGGTTTGTATCTTATGCAAGCAAACAACAACAACTGGGCTAGAGCTGAGGTGCTGTGGCAGTCTTTGCAGACTGACTTAGGCCAGAATTCATCTAAATTCTACCTTTTAGCTAAATTTTTCTTTCCCATTTTTTCTCCAATCAGTACTGGAGAAAATTGGTACATCTTGGTACTCCACATCACTGCCATCCAAACACAGAGAGAGATTTCTCATAAAGGCTAACAATGAAGGGAAGCCCAGTGGATTTGTTTGGTATTAGCTAACGAACAGCATTTGTTTCAGCTCCTGGAGGAAATGTTTCTATGCTCAAGTATTTTGGGGGCTTGGCAGTGTTGGGGATCACACTGAGCATCCTGACCATTTCTATAGGTATACTGAATAAAATTAAGCTGAAAAGAAAATTAAGCATTTTTACGAATTTCTGAAAAGGAGATTATAAATAATGCTCTTTGAGTTCCAAGATGAAAAGTGACTGAACACAAGTAGCAGCATTCTCCTGTCGAGCTGATCCTTTCATGAGGAGGAAGGGAAGCAGGGAGCATTCATCCTCTCTGCAATGGATGCATTTAACACCTCATCTTTTAGGAAAACATGGATATATTTTCATCCTCTAGAAAAGTATTAGAGTGAAAATAACCTTGATTCCCTCAACAGTCCTCATCAAAGAGGCATGCAGCTGACACAAGAAATTCTCACAGGTGCTGCACTCCGCTGGGTGTCCACAGGCTCCAGCCCTTCTGGAACCACTTAGTGTTGAAGTGCATTGCTATCACTTTCACTTCCAGAGTAATTAAGTTGGAATTTATGATTCAAATATCTAAAAAAGCTATTTCACAGATTATTTGTAACCATGTTTAAGCATAAACATTCATAACATTCACAGATCCTTTGTATTTAGCATACCACAGTATAACAGACGCAAAATCTAGATTAATGCATTGATGTACATTTGCTGAGGCACTCACTTTCTAGATTTAAGGGTTAAAATACCTACAACCACTACACATGCTGAAAAAAAAAAAAAACACTTTCAGACAGAATATTAATTCTGCAGAAGAGCTGACATCACTTACATTGTCTTTTGCTATTATAGCTTTTAAGTATCACTATAAGTATTATATTACACTAATGTATGCTTATATAAAGTTCAATATAACCTATGCTTTTTGGAAGTAAAATTATATTTCGGTTTAGTTGCTACATATAGTGTTCTTTCTTGCTGCTGTGATAGAACTACTACTTACTCAAAGGAAATTTTCCTATGATGCAAGAAAGGACAGATTACTCCTGAAAGACGGCATGCTTTTATGAAGAATCCAGCTAACATGTTGCCAATATATTTATGGTCAACTTCAGAGAAACATTTTATACGTTGTTGGATAATGCGATTCTTTGCAGTAACAGCCATGGATCTAAGTGACAAATAAAATTTAGAGCTATTGTGAATAGAAGTGAAAATCTATTTCAAATAGAAGATAAATTGCCTCAAACCTTGGTAATTATCCCTCTGGGATTAATAATCAACTTTAATTTAATAATTGGCTAAATATTTCCTCTTTGAAATTTTCAGTAATTAAACTACAGTCTCTTAAAAATGTTATTCCCAAGCACTTTACAGAATCATATTTTTTAATGAAAGCAAAGTTAGGTAAGCTGTCACTGGAAAAATAACAAAGCACACATAATCCTTAGAAGGCTTTTACAACACAAGATAATCTTTGACAAGAGTGGTACCTTGAGTGGTGTCACAAATAGGCTTTTAATGCACACGATCCATCATGAGGGTAGGAGATCGGAGGAGCCCAAAGCATCAGTCAGCTGAGCAGCAGCTACACCACACTCAGCCTTATCAACCCGCCCTGTGTCACAGGAGAGAGCTTCAGACACACACACACAGTAATAACAAATGTGGCTAACGTTAAGGATTAGATTTGAGAATCACAGGCATAACATTTGAAAAGGAAAAAATGAAATCTTGCTACAATTCACACTCTCATTGCCAAGCCTACAATTTTTGAGGCAGGTCCAAAGGACTCTGCTCTTGACACAGACTTAAAATATTGGATTTGGGCATGAAAGAAAAAATTGGTGTGCCTGAAGTCAGGCTTCAAACATTAAGACAGATTAACTTCTAGAAACTCTGAGAGTCAGCAAGGAAAAGTGCAGCTCCTCACCCCCAGGAACCAGAGGGCTTTTGGTGCAGGTGCCTACGAGGGAGCAGCTCAGTGCCTAACTTTCATGAATTTAAACCACAGACCCCATGCTCATACCATGTCACGATCTCTCTCCTCCACAGCTCCCCAAACCACACTCCCACTAAGACAATTACACAGTTGGTATTCCACGAGATCCCACCCAATATTTCTTCTTGGTGAACATTATGAAAAACTTTTATTATTCATACGTAAATATGTTCGTAAACCACAGGGCTGCAGGCTATGCTGAAGGATAAAAAATAATCAGGTATTCACGTCGGGACAATGATGAAGCTTGTGCGTTGATGCCTGGCTGTTTTAAATAAAATTGTGGCTGAATTACTTAAGGTCATTAATATATACTTCAGCCTTTTTAGTGTCTTATAAACAGACTTAAAGATGCAGAACATCTTATATGTAGACCGAAATCTGATAAAACATTTAAAGATCCTCAGCTGAAGGCAAGACTTGAGAAGAGACAGTGGGGGCAAAGATCTGCAGTGCTTACAGGCTGACCTATGGCAGAGAGTGAAGTTTTCCCAGATTTTCTAGATCTGCTCGAAGATTTTGATTCTTCTGACATCTGTGGAAACTGCCAGCTAAAGGTCTATAGCTTTTTCGTCCACAAATTTTTACTAGAAAATCAGTTTTCCAGGGAGCAAACTACAATGGAGAACTTCACTATGTCTTTTCTACTGGCACAGATTAATTTTAGTTCTGCTGAGAAATGGGTTTTTCCCTTCATAAAATAACATTCCTCTCAATCACCATTGTGACAACTATTTAGACTCCACATAGCCCTGAAAACTCTTCTCATTCCTCTCGCATGGAAAGCTTCCATGCTATTCTTAGAAGATTGCAAGTTCAAGTTTAGCATTTCTCCTTGTGAAAAGGTGATACAAAGGCTGCATGGGGGGCACGGAGGGGTGTTAAGTTGCAATAAATGTCTCTCATACTAGCAAAATGTAATTGAAAATCTCAAAACCTGAGGTGAAAATACATGCTGAAACATCACATGGAGGACTGAATTATTTCCCTCTTTCACTTTGCAAAATCAGAACAAAAAATATATCACATATGAGATTGGTTGTATGATGTTAATTTTTTCCATGTTATCAATACAGAAGTCAAATACCAAGAATTTAATAATAATAATACTTCAGTCTTCTTTCCTTCTAGGATTTATAGGTAGCATTAAACCTATCTTCTTCTCTATAACCTTCATTCAGTAAAACTCAACTTTTCTTTGAGGGACGCAGAGGAAAGAGCTGTTGTACTGTGCCACACCTCTACGACACTTGGATCCCTGCTCCTCCATTTTATGAAGTAACTACCATTACTCTCCTTGCTTAAAGTTTAACGTTTTATTTAAAGAGGTAATCCAAAGATGGTCTAGGAGCAGGCGCACCAGCTCTGAGTATCAGACACATAATGCTCATCACGTTACCTAGCCCTGTAGAACGCCATTTTCCAGCTTCCAGCACCAGCTCACCACCTGCTGCAGCGAGCACCAAAGGTTTTACTTGTGGTAACATTACCTAGCATCATTTTTCTTCCCCCTTTTTCAGTAGATTCACTTTCTTTCAGTATTGAAGCTCCCTTTCTTTTATATTGAAGGCCAGTCTCACAGGACAGGGAGCATGGCTTATCACCTCTCACCAGCTGCTCTTTTTACCCTTCCAGCCCAACTCTAATTCTGGACCCATTTTCCGCTCGCCAGCACCTCCATCGGTTTCACAGGTCATCTCCTGCTCTCATTTACAAGAGTAAAGATGACATCTATTACCAGAGTTAACAGAAGAGCCCTTCAGTGCCGAATGCACTTGGGTCTCCTGGGCAGAGGCAACCAAGAGAGGAGCCCAACCACAGAACCCACAGACAGAGCTACAGGCCATGTACACCAGAGGGGCAGCACCCCTCCAGCACCACCTAACCCCATCCCTGCTGGGGCACCACAAGCAAAGATCTGGCTTTGATTCACATGTTCGCTCAGTTGTAGGGCCAAATTCTCTTTTTTTGGCCATCCACTGTCTTTCCACACAAACCAGTTCAGTTTTTCCCAGACACAAAAAGCAGAGCAAGCCATGCAACCCACAACAAATGCACATGCAACCCACAACAAATGCAAATCACTCATGTGTAAGCGTTCGTTGGTTTTATTACTGTCCCTAAGTCTGCTTTAAGTTCTATTTTCCTGTTGATGTCTTTATATTATATAGTACTCACTTTGCCCAAATATGTACATTTATGTATAATTTCAGGATTATTCATGGCGCTACAGTTGCTTTTTCATATTTTTTCCTCATTATGTTAATTTTCTTTTTCACACATTAGTAGTCTCTGAATGAAAAAGTAGAGAAGAAAGGTGAAAACTTTTTTTTTTATACCTATGACAATCAATAAAAGCAATGCTACAGAAACCACAGTGTTCCCTACTGCATTGCCTCCCCTTGAAATATTGATACTGTTGTAGTAGATTTTTTTTTCCTCCTGCTTTTTGCAAATACAGATAATATAAATGTTCCCATTAGTAAGAAATATGTCACATCAAAATTAATGATATTCAGCCAATAACAATGCTACTCCCTGGCTGTCAAGTTAACTCAATTTCAGGTTAGCACAGCAATTCTGCCATCCAAACCCTATTCAGAGACAGAGATGAATTAAGGCAATTCTCACAGGCTATGCACCCATGAAAAGTGTGCCCTAGATCTGAGCAATTACTTGTGAGCCTTTCACTTGCACGTTGCCTTCTTACTCTGGTGCTGAGCAAGATTCTGATCCCAGTAAGAGATCTGCAAGCCTGCAGTAGCTTACTGCTCCAGGGTAAGCCTGGAGAAAGTGGAGTGAAGCAACTTCTCCCTCTCACTCATCAGAAGGGATCAGAACCTGCTCCATAAATGCTTGGATCATGAAGTCCTGCTTTAATATATTTTATGTCTTAAAATGAGACCAGTATCTTCAAAATAGTCTTTGATTCCAGTACAAGAAGCTCTTTTTACTGAAATATTCAACTGCAAGTAAAATACTTAACTCGGATAAGAGAATTATATTTTTTTGCTCATCTTCCCTTTTAAAAAAGTACTAGCAACAGATAAAAATGTGTTAGCAGTTTTACTAAACTGAAATAAGGCCAAAATGCAGGTTTCTGTTACAACCTCCAAGAATGACATTAAATATTATTAAAAAGGTTATAGACAGATCAATGTTTAAGGGTGACGAAGTGACTAAATCAGTTAATATGAGCATCGTCCGTTTCACCGACTAGCAGTGGACAAAGGGAATATAAAATAAGGTTGCAAGCTGAAATGCCTATATTGACACTGGCATGAATCTGAAATACTTCACGTGTAACAACAAGATGACAACTGCA
The DNA here is from genome assembly GCF_011077185.1 of Oxyura jamaicensis. Lineage (NCBI taxonomy): Eukaryota > Metazoa > Chordata > Aves > Anseriformes > Anatidae > Oxyura > Oxyura jamaicensis. The sequence goes on along the minus strand of NC_048904.1, from coordinate 20,467,615 downwards.
TTCATATGTGATTACTGTCAAATTAGTAGTGCCAAAGGCTCCTGTAATACAGAGATCCAACATTAATGTTCATAAAACTGAGTTATTGATGCTCTGTTCACTTTAAATGTTTCATAAAGCACCCAGAAGTATTTGCTCAAGTGCCTAGGCACTTTCCTCCTCTTCAAATAATTACACAAATATTTCTGCTAATTATACTGGGTGCAAACATGCCTTTAAAAATAAGTTTGGTGGATCTGTCCATCACAGAGAAGTTTATTAATACAGTAACTTTTAGTTCAATCTAAATCTCCTTGCAGAAGTAGTGTCTCCACACCAATGTTATCCTGGTTTAAATATTACTGTTTAAATTCATTCCAGAGTTTGTCCAAGAAAAAAAAAAAAAAAAAAACTTACCTGCTTAAGAAACAGCTTCTTCTCTTCCAGCTTCTACTCCCCTGACATCCTACCTCAATTGTGATCAACACTTCTCCAGGTCTCTAGTTGTGCTGGGAATTCCTGATGATTCCTCTTAAATGTCAGTTAACAATTTCATTTGTGCATCTTTAAGTATTGTCAAGGAAAGAAGTTTTCTCAGCTCATCAACTATCTCATTTCTCAGTCAACTCACATTGACTAGTACAGGTTTCCATTATCTTACTAAACAGAAGTCATAGACTGAGTATGTCAATTAAAACCTCAGGAAGCAGGCAGACAGACAGGGAAAATATGTTTAGTAATTACTTATATTTACTTTCTCTCAGGTATCTGAGCATCATTGGAGTTTTTAAGTAGTATCAATATAAAGAAAGGTATAAAAATATCTGCTTTTTAGCTTGAATCATTTCTGCAACATACTTGGTGTTGCAGGTGTTTTGTATTTCCCTGTGTGGGAAAGAAATTAGTTACCTTTTCGTGTTTATTGGAACTTCAGAACAATTCCAGTTCTATGTTAAAAAGGTGAATGTCTGTAGTAACTCTCTGAAGATTAGTAGCATAATTCCAGACTTAGATGGTGTAAATAAAAACAGTAGCTACACACACAGTAATCAGCTCATAGCTACAGCAAAACCTGGAAAGTCAGGCAACTTTCCCACTTGGTTTCCTGTAAACACGGCCTTTACCAATTACTGAGGTTGACCAATGTAAAAGCAAGAAGTTATCCTTGCAAGAACATTGTTATGAGAAACTTGAGTATTAATGGAAGACCACATTAATAACAATTAATAAAATAAATAATAAAATAATTAAGAAAATTAATTAAATGGAATCTGGGATCAATGGGTTCAAAGCAATGGCTCAGAGCATTTCTTCCTGATAGTCCCTGATCCTTCTCATCTTCAGAAAGCTGCCCACCTGAAAGGCTCTCAGGATAGATTATGAGCTATGTCTTCTCTACATAAGTAGTACATGCCAGGAGGTAATCCCAGTGAGTGAAGGTAGCTCTTGAGATCAAAACTTTCCCCATAGCTTTCATTTTCTTTGACACACACCACATCATAGACAATTCAACTATTATTTAAGAAAAAATTGTTCCACTAAGTCTTGCAAGTGAGAGTAAAATATGGGGGAAATAAGCAGTAAATTGTGATGAACCAGAATCAAAATCAGATGTACAATATCACTATACTTTTAACAATTTATTTGACAACTGCCACTAGAGAGTGATCTTCTAAGATAATGGAAACATTGGAACATGCAGAGTTTCCTTTTTTGCTGGAGTTCTGCAAAAAGAAAATTACTTCTGATCATACACTCCACAGGAATTATTTTCTTCTTTCTCCCCTCTTCAGATTGGAACAGGTCCGAACGATAACACACCAACAGACACACTCCAGTAAAACAATTCCAGAAGCCAACAGACAATGTGAGAGGTATAAATGTAAACCAAACAGCTATGAGTTTTACACCTATACACCTATAGCACAGCACAGAGAAAATCTAAGGGAAATTGAATTATAATTTCATTCTTATCAAGCCAGTGAAGAACTACACTTATTTTTATACATAGTGGAAGAACAGAATGGACATTTCCTTTACAGGACAGAGAAAAGAAAGAAGTACTTTATACCTTAGACCATGATTAAAATGAGTAGTTATACGCAGATCTTTGCTACCATGATTTTATTGAACCATGATTAATTCTTGAGTAATTGTTCACCATTTATTATATATTTGATTGCTTACCTTTGACTCCATGCGCTTAATTATAAGCTTAAATTCATACATTGATTCATACAGAGTGCTCTTGGAACAGAAGTTAAGCAAATAGTTCAATGCTTTGGAAGATCAGGGCCCTTTGGTGTCAAAACACCGGTAAATATCAGACATCTGAGCAGTGACCTCAGATTAGCATGGGAGAGAAATAGCCATGACAGCATACCATGACAAAAATGCAAAACCTGAAACCTACTCACTGAGCTGAGTCACGGCAGGGGCGTGGAACCAGGTGGTCTTTAAGGTCCCTTCCGAGCCAAGCCATTCCAGGATTCTGTGATTCTATACGCCACAGCACCAGGAAAAAATGGTGATGAAATGAAGAGGCACTGTATGGCCTGCATTTTGCACGAGACCTGACTATATTATCACAGCAATTCCTTTTGATTTTAAAAATGTATGAAGTAATGATAAAGTGGTACTTGGAGAAGACATACTGACATTTCAGGAGGGGCCATAAAATTTGATCAATGTTGCAAGATGTCATATATATCCACTTCCAGATAATACACAATAAGTATTAAAATGATATAAAATCTGTAACATGTAAGAACCACTTACAGAATTTGTATTCTTAATCTTTCATGTTTAAATTATAATCAGCAAGGTGCAGAGCACCTCTTCCTAGGACAAACTCTTCCCAGAGGCCAGGAAGATAACAAACTGATTAAAAACACCAAGATGTTCAGTAAGAGGGAAATGCCATCCCTCCCACAGAGAGCAGAAATTAACCAATGACTTAATTTCCATCTGAATTGCACTGAATTAAAAAAAAAAAATGATATTCCACATATCCTGTATTAGTCTTTAACTAGTGAGAACTTTCCTGCCAAAAACAAGAAAATTTTAAACATTATGAACAATATATGTAGTCTTTACAAAAATCTTCTATAATTTAAAACATTTTTTTCATTGTCATATTAAAACCTTGAATAAACTGGTAAAACAGCTATACTTACTCTTATGCACAGTAGACAACATTCTCATAATGGTCACCTAGCAGGAACCTCTTCCCAGGCTACCACTTTTAAAAATTAACTCCATGTATTTTCATATAAAATATTCACAAGCAGAGTGTTAATACCTGTTTTGCTTAAAATTGGATGGCCTCATATATGCCTTTTTTACATCCATGGAAAACTTTTACTCAAAAAGCATTACATTAAACACAATTTTTAAAGCTTCTGAAACAGTCAGCTTTGAAAGAGAAGCAGAAGGTTGTCAGAGGGATCTGAATTACATTTCTGAACAAATCCATTTCTCTAGTTAAATATTAGTATAAGAGACTGATAAATTTCCCTTAGTTTAATACAAGTTTTATTTCAATTAAAGCCTAAGTACATTCTATTACTATGATGACCATTTCTAACCTTTCTCCATTTCCTGCAGTTCTACGGTTTTATCCTGTAACATTCATTATGTTTGGATACAGCTCCTGGCAGATGGCCAGCTTACTGGGTTCATTTCCAGACCCAGTATGAACATTAACAACTTACTGCTCTCACATGAACCGAAGCAGCATTAGAAATCTACATTTCATTTCACCTCAGAAGGAAGTAGCTGACAATGCCAGTCCAGAAAGTCGCAAAATGCTTTAAACTTCACTGCACACAAAAATTGAATAATTAGATATTGTATTTCTTTAGTCCTTATTTTACCTATTTACTGTCAAAAAACAAAAACAATCTCTCCCTGCCGCTTTATATCAGCCATAATTGCTTTCTAGCAGACCTAATCAGGGATGCAAAGACGACAGGCAGCCTTTGGTTTGCCTTCCTGCAGAATCACTAGGAAACAGATGGCTTTGGGCTTTTATACACTCAGAAAAGAAAAAAATGTTACCTGGGTACACATCTGTATTTTACCCAAGCTGCTACTACATTCAGCATTTTCCATTGTGTGCACCTCATCATATGTTGCATTTTTAAGCTCAGTTTTCATGCAGTCTGGTGGATGCTATTGGAATAACTGTAAACACCAGGTTTGAAATAACAAGGTGGCAGAAAGACAAGCAAGCATGCTTATGGGTGAAAACGTCTTTGTGCATTTTACCACTCCCACTGTCCATCCTGTATCTGCTGTTTAGCTGAGTTTCTGCCCAAAGGTGAAGTGGCAACAATCCCACAGCCAGGGAGAATCCTATAGACTCCTCAGATTTACAACAGGGGAAAGCACAAGCAGCTCCACGGAAGTCAAAGGACTTCCTTTAGTGTAAAGCTGAGCACTCTGAACAGAGCCTGCAATTTTTAAATAGCTTCCCTGGGAATTGTTTCTGTAACAGCAAGTTTATTGTCACTGCATTTTACGAAGCAGCCAAACACAAATTGATCCAGCTGACTGGCTCATGAACGCTCCAGCCCATTTGGCAATCTCATTAGGGACGGCACCGGAATGAACCAGAAGTTTGTCACTTTTTCACTTAGTGAAACACTTTGAATGGGATAAAAAATCCCTTGCCTCTTGCTGAGCTTTGTGAGTTTTAATGCTTTTTATGTACTGCTTCTCTCTGCTTCATCTTAAGCACATCTTTTATCCTGGAGGTATTCAGCAGCAGGCAGGAGAGCTTAAAGAAAAAGACAGAAGGCTAACACTGATTTCATTCCTATCATGAAGGATGCCTTTTTTATGGGTAAGAAGCTTACGTTGACTTTCCTTCAGTGAATCCTCTCCAGCACAGCTCTCCAAAGAGCATAACAAAGCACAGTGCTTCGGTGGACTCGAGCTGCATCTGCATGTGCACGTGCAACAGCGTGCTACGTGGGGGCACGGGGAATGAGCCTGGCCCTTAAAGGCCATGGTAGGCAACCCTCCTGTCTGCAGATACTGTGCCAGTAGCTGGTCTTGTTAGAAACAGCTTAATGAACACACATGAAATATGCTAACTGTAATTTTTTTTTTGTTGTTGGTTTGTTTTCTGTTGGCGTTGGTTCTTTGAAAACATGCTACAGTTCTACCCGTTCCATTGGGATTTCTCACTCACCCTTTACTCTTCTCATTCTTTTGTTGAATTGCAAGGTAGAAAAAGTGAAGGCCATTCATAATTCAGAGCTGCAGAAAAGACAACATCTTAAGGGCTGCGCATTCTAGACAGAAAACAAAGTTTAGGCAGAGCATTCTTCTCCTCTCGAGGCTGTGTTTAAGGACCCAAATGTTTTCAGCTCCTACTTTTTCACTAGAACCCCTTTGACCCTACTTTTGTACATCTTTTGCTCAACTTCTGGAAGCTTTTCTGTAATTTTCCCCCTCTCAGGAGTGAGACAAGTCTCAGCATAATGCTGAGGCAGTACTGGAAAAATGTGGAATGCAAAACTTCAAGGGCCAACCTAACAGCACAGGAGCGGGTCTGACCGCCCGGAGCTGCAGCCGCTGACCCAGAAACGCCAGGCCCTGCCCAGACGGGGAGCAGCCAGGAGCATCTGGCTGGGGATAAAAAGCTCTGTAACACTCACATGCAGGCCTATCAAGGACTTGCAGGTTTTGCTGATGGTAGGTACTCCAAGATGCTTTTAAAAAAAAAAAAAATCTGAGCTAACCTGAAAGATATTTTTACTCCTGGCTGAGAAAGTTTACCGAGAAGGTTGTTCTTCTATAACTATATTGTCTGCAATTTACGTTTTAAGGATATACCAAAAATATTTTCTGAACAAAAAAAAAAGGTTTTAGTGCACTACATAAATGGTTGAAATACAGTAGATAAAACAGAAATGGAAGGAGAACTATAAATGACTAAGTAAATTGATAGGTCCGTTTCTCTGTGAGATACACAAGCTGGTGAAATAAAGCACGTATTACAGTAATGGAGGCAGCACACGAGTACCTGGACAGACCCCTCCACACATAAGGAATGTATATGAACTTGTCTCTCCCACTTCTGAACGCACAAATAGTGATTTACTGTTGAGTTCCTAAGGAAATATCCTCACAAGTAAGAGCAGTCAGGGAAAGCACTGCTGTTAATTCATCAGCAGCACTTCTGTTTGCACCAGGCAGCGAGGCGGCGCTTAGGAGAGCTCAGCTCCTTGCAAACAGCAGAGCTGGGCAGCCCTCCGGGTAAAGGAACAGGTTCTGTCCGATTCTTTCAATCAATTCACAAACTGTTAACACCGTTAAACACTGTCCTAACTGCTACAGCTTCACTTGGGGACCACCGCTCTGGGGAACAGCCGCATGTCAGAGCCAGGCTAATAGCAAAGACGAAGAACTAGCTGCTCTCGTGCTGCTGCTTGTTCTTATTACAACGCTGCTTGGGATCTCAGGCAGAGATGAGGGGCCTCCCTGTGCCTCCGTTTTGTGGCACTTGCTCTGGGTTCACCCCTCAGCTGCCCTCCGCTGCCAGCTGCCAGGGCCCAGCCTAGCACACAGGAGGCAAAGGGCCGCCGGCGGGCAGCGGGGCTGGTCCCAAACCGGGCCTGAATCGCCTGAGTGGGAAAATTCAACTTACCCTGGTCTGGGCTGTACAGGAGGACCAGACAAATATTAGCCATGGCTGCACATGCTTCAGATACAGCAGGATCTAGTTCGGCTTAGCCACTGTCAGGTCCTCCAGGTGCTGGCAAGAAAGGGACTTTTGTGTCATCCCCAGCTGTCCGCCCTGCAAAAGTAAGGGAGCGTTGCAAATAAATGAGGCACAATGCATTCTTTCTTTCAAGAAATTTTGAGAATTTCTCGTACCTTTAATCTATTTTTGTAACTGTTATTAATTCAAATTTACAAAAGGTTTTTTCAAAACAAACAAAAACAAATTCACCAAACATGAGTAAAACTTCAGAAACAACCCTGACAAAAACTCATAAAAGTGATCAGAACTGCTTTGATTTTTAAGAAGTGACATTTTCAGTCCCAGAAATGTTTTGAGCATCTAAACATTTCCTGCAGGAAACACTATTAGAAGTTCACCTACATTTCTAGGGGGGTGAAAGCGATTCCTGCACTGCAAATTGGGTAAATGCACAAACCGTGTGTTATTTATCACAGCTCAGCCTAATCATAGAAGACATAGAACATCTCTGAAATTTAGGCCCTTTTATTTCTAATCCTCCAGAAAGCCAATGATAGTTGTTTAAAACATTATCAAGAAAACCCAGGGATAATCCATTATGGGCACCACCCAAGGAGACAATTACAGCAGGAAAGAGATTTCACTTAGGGTGCTGGCCAATAACAACTTGCAAGCACAAGGGCACAGTGTTACTCCTTTGCTATATTTTCAGTCAGTGTTTATTGATTTTTTTCCTCCACAATATCTTTTATTTATCATTTTTAATCACGTTCTCGTGACCTCCACGGTCTGTAATTGAAGGACCATCGCAAGCATGATTCAAGAACAAGAAAAAAGTAATAAATAAAAGAGAAGAAAATCTATATTCAGAAGCCTGAGTGCATGGAATCATTCAGAATATTCTGCAGGGCATTTTCTTATAGGACTACAGGACTGTGTGAGCAAATATTTTTTATACTGAGGGACACCATGGGATACACATTTAATATCAGGGCTGCATCGTGCTCTGTCCTAAAAGCTATATTCATATCCAATACAGCCATTGCCGATTTTTCAATCCAAACAAGAACTATATATAGTACATACATAAAATAACAATCTATAAGAATGTATCTATATTATTGTACCATACCAGTGCCACCATCACGGCTCCGTGCAGATGCAGGCTGCAGCATTACAGCGGCGAGCAGAGCTCTGGTTTCATTACAAACTGCCAGATGCTGGTGGCCAGTGGGTGCCTGCAGCAATGCTCCGGTGTCAGCCTGGATTTGGGAGTATCTGAGGCTGCAGGGAGCTCCCAGCCCCACTGCTGTGCTCCAGGCACCACCCCGAGGAATGCCACAGCAGCTCAGGGGGCTTGATGTAGAGCAGCTTTCAATTCAACTCTTCTGGTATCACTGTGTGAAGAGGTATCAGATAAACTCCAATACGTCTGAGCTGATCATTGTTTTTTTTTTATTTATTTATTATTTTTGTCCATGAAATGACTGTCAATGATTAGATCCTGCACCAAGAGATATTCCCAGTGGTACCGTCAGAGCCCCCACTCTTGACCTCCAAATGTCAATTATGAAGCGGCAGTGGTAAAGGACCAGCAGTTCTCTGCTGGGTGCTGTAAAGTGGACAGGAAAATGGAAAGAATGAGTGAATGGCAGGAGAGTCGAGTAAGATACAAAGAAGGCCAAGTTTCATATCCATTTGTTTCCAAGACTGAAGGACAAGAAGAAGAAAGCAGCAAATAGAACTCTTAATATATATACTTCTTAAAATAAAATATAGTCCTGTCAGCCTCTGTCTTACTATGAGCCCAACTACTATGCTAAAGCTGCAAGGTATATTACAAGTTGCAGAAAACATAAACTCCGATATAACTCGCTTTAATTTATAGTTGTCTGACAGTTTTGTTCTTCTAAGCTATTTGCTTGATGTATGTCTGACGTCACTTTAAACGAACTGTTTGAAATAGAAGTACAATGTAAATGGAGGGAACAGTTTTGCTTAGAAGGCTTTCCAAAACTGACCTGTGAAACACCAGCTGCAGATGTCGCCTGCTCCACTGCTGCTCACAGCCATTCCCAAGCACCCCCTACTTTGCAACCCCAGAGCACCTTTTCACACAGAGGCTTTGCTTTGTGCAAATGCAAGATTGCACACTTAGGTGGGAACCTCGGTCTTCCTTTGCACGTAGACTCCTGTGCTAAGCTAGCAACCTCCTGCCCTGCGAGCTGGTGCTCAGGGGGACACTGGAGGTTGCGCTGGGAACCAAGCAGCACAAGCAGGGCAGAAACACGTGGGGTGGGGATGGGGAAGCCCAGGGTGTGAGCATGAGTTGCCTGGTGAAGGATTTCCCAAGGCTGTTTGCATAAAGTAAAATTTATCATGCACCAAAATTTGCAAAGCAAATACCAAAGGACAGTTCACTGTGATTAGGGTGAGCAAGTTCTAGGAACTGCACAGGTACCACAGTGCACATAATTACACATTTCTAAATACACAGGTAAGCAACATACAAAAAAATGTGGATGGGGAAAACAAAACTGTAAGTCACTTACATTAAAAATCCACCCTCTGGAAATTCATGGTACCCTTGGAGTGAAGAAAAGCACCTCGTATAAGGCTCTTAAATGAACAACGCAGAAACATTCTCAGGAACTCGGGATAAATGTTTGTGCTAGCCAGGGGAGATTCAAGAGATTTTCACTGCGATTCACTTTGGAAGCTGATAAAAACATAAAAGGTGATAGAAAAATGGAGGCTTATCCCTGTCCGGCTCCTGTTGGCCTCAGTCTGGCAGAGCTGTTACCCGACACGTCTGCAATGTCATTGCCTGCAACTACCCCGTTCCAGCTTTGCATCTTCAGCTTTTTGTGGAAGTCCAGCATCTTTACTGGCGTGCCTGCTCCTCCTGCTCTGTATGCCACCTGCGAGGAACCCGTCTGCACACCGGCCCAGGGCAGCGACAGAGGCAGTGCCTGGCTGCTGCCGCTCGAACAGCTGCCACTGGGAGCACAATAGCCCATTACTAGACTGTCAGGAATCTTTGATTTAAAGGCCATAATACCTATATTTTATCACGGACTTTGCTATACCATGGGTTTTCTAAGCTGCAGGATTAAATTGTTTAAGAGCTGCAAACTCTCTGATCTTAATTGCATTTTTTATTTGCTCGCTCTATTGGCATGCGCCTTCAGATCCCGTGCACAGGCACCGTGTACAAGAAACGAAACGTACAACACTGGCTTTGTTCAAGCAATTCAGAACCAGTGCTGTTCACACCCAGGGATTCCTTGGCACAGTGGAGGTTCACCCACAAGCCAAGGACAAAGAATGCTGCTTTACCAAGCAGAACATTCACTCCCTATCTAGTTACAGATTTGCAGGTATCTGGGGAAAAGAAGAAAAACAGTCAGACGACCTAAAATCAGGGTGATGTTTTAGCCTATTATAGAGAATTACTGATGTAGGGAGAACTGGGAATGACTTCCACCCCAGGAAATTTTTCTTAGAAGATAATCATTTTTCAAGACAGAGATGCGAACAGGCGCTGAAACACCGGATTTCAAACACCTCTCACAACAGGATCAGCTCCTCCTTCTTTCATCTTCCATGACTGCTGCACGAGATGAGGTATTCCAAGATGTTGATTAAGGCAGGCAACTGAACTCCTGTAAAGCATGGCATCCCTGGGTATCGGCTTATGTAGAAACTGGACAGTTTCACAAAATGCTTCGTTAGCGAGCAAATTTCTCACAGGAACCAGAAAAGCATTTTTCTTTTTCTAAATCTGAATAGCCACTGGCTGCATTTGTATTGCCATTAGGTTTGCAAATAGTCAGCCTAGCAGCTGCTGGTGCAGCCAGGGGCAGCGGGGCAGTGCCCAGGAGAAGCCCCCTCACTGTCCCCTCGTCCCCAGCAGCAGAGCAGGGGGCAGCCCTCCCACCTCTGGCACCGCGCTGCTGCTCCACCAGGAACGTGTTCCACAGGTGGGCTGAGAGCCCCTTTTGTCTGAGACAGCAGAGGCTTTAGCTAATTGCATCTCGGCTGGAGATTATGCTTTGCATATCTCATAGAAAGGACGATCCGCCTGGTCTTTACATGTTTGGTAATGATTTTCCTGAAAACAATCCACTACAAAACAAAAACACACTATTTATGCACAGAAATGAAAAAGCAGGGATAGCATCAAGAAAACCTGAACAGCACTACTGCAATCAGTACTGCTGCAATGCACCCTGCTGGAAGAAAAGAAGAAATCCTGGCAAGTGGTAAGAGATGCTGGAGGTACCAGTGGAGAGGATTCCCGTGTGCAAGAGGAGCAATTCTGCAAACATGGGACATCCAATGAGCCCTCCCGGGGCTGCGGCAAGTTCACTTAATTCTTTCGACCTAAAGTGACAAATTCATGAAGCATTCCTATAAGAGTAGCTATGAGTGCATACATACCTGAGACATTACTTGTTGAAATGCAGAATCTGCTGGAATATTTGAAGAGTGATGAAAAACAGAAAATAAGTGGAAATGTACACAGTGGTTTCTATCCAGTATGTAGATCTCAGGGTCAATGTTGACATAGCAAAGTTAATCTCACTGTTAGCTTCCAGTCTGGCCAGCTTCCAGGAAAACGCAGAGAAGCTTATAAAATAATAATAAAAAAATAATGTTAAAAAAGAAAAACCCACACCAACATTTCACAGCCATAGCCTCACAAACAAAAAGGTTAATCAATATTTCCAGAGAATCTTGGAAAATGTCTAGGCTTCGTATAGAGCATAAATCTGAGTTACCCACTGAGCCACCCAAAAGAAAAGCATAGACACATTGATTGCAAACATCAGGTAGCGTGTCACTTTCTCAGCTTACAACCAGATATCGGGCTTCACATGGTGCAAATGCCAAAAAGAGAAAGAGAAAGTTGTAGCAGTCAGACAAAACAAGGAAGCAACTGATGAGGAAAAAACAGAAAACATGGAGCAGTCCTTAGCAGGGAGGGATGTGTGAAGTTGCACCCAGAAGGCAGCTTTGCACTAGTGCTCCACACCAGCTCTCAGGAGATGTGGAGGGCATGGGCAGGAGCAGAGCCAGGAGAGGCTGGAGAAGCTTGGTGAGAGCACGGTGCTGCAGGATGCAGCCAGGGAAATGTGTCTTGGGTATTTCTCTGAAAGAACATTGCCTGGCTTGGAAACTTTGGTAATGGAATAGAAGACAGGATATAGAAAGCCTTCAAGAACTAGAGGGACTTCTGGTTAAATTTGCTTAAATTAAGGAGTGTAAAATGGCCATTTGATTAGAAAATGTGTTAGTTGTAAATCTCAGTGTTCAGAACATGCTCTTTGTCCCCATCAGAAAAGAGTTTCTCTATTGCACTCCTTTAATGATATTCACAGGACATAAAGGGGTCTTAAACGATGCTGATCGTCTGATAACTCCTTTAGTCAGTGCATTTCTCAGACTTCCTACTGTTATGAGAGTATAAAATATGAATGTCTTCCAGGTCTTTGTCACTGACAGTGAGGTGCTGTAATTCACCGGGAGCTGAGGGCTCAAAGCCAAGCGTGCTGACGATCAAACCACTGTTGGTTCACAAAAGGCAGCTTACCACAACGTGGCCAGCATTCAGAGAGTATTCAGATGATACTCATATCATCATCCCACTGATTGAATGAGATGATTAAGTTGGCAGCCTGCAAATCACACTGCCACATGTGTATTTCTCTGTGCTATTTTTCCTGAAGATTTTTTTCTGCAGGTTCAAAAATTCCAAATAAATGTTTTCTAAACTTAAGCCACATTGTTCAGCTTGCCCACCTACAGGTTTTTGTTTCTTTTTCCTGAATTTCCCTGTCTGCCAGAAAAACATCTCTTCTTTCAATTATAGACTCCTGCAAAGGATACACAACACCCTTCTTCTCAAAGCAGGCTTACAGATGAAGAGCTAAAGAAGATTACTCCATGGGAAAGGCAGCAGTAATTTCCTGCTTTCACTCAAGGGTACGCTGGGGGCTCAGGGCAGACTGGGGGCCATTAATCACCGTGAGCTCTCTGTCGATGGCTTCAAGCTGCCGAGTGCTGCCACTTACTCCGGGACACTTGTAGTATCTTGCTCTTAACAGGAGCGTTCACAAAGCCTTCCTTGTCCTTGATTTCAAACGGGACCAGATGAAACTCCAGAGGATCAAAAGGTGGTTCTGGGGGATTCTGAAGATCTGACAGCTTTGGGGTTTTTTTAAGAGCAACTACAGCTTTACAAAGACAGATCAAATCAAGCCCACTATGAAACAGCACTAGCCAGAAGCCATTAGAATCAAAGTGGGTGCTTTGTGCTCATTTGCAGCACGTAGACTGGGAGCCCCCAGATGCCAGGCCTGGGAGGCAGCGCTACAGACAGCCACGCACGTGGCAGTCACAGCATCCACTCAACAGCTGTGAAGGGAGATCTGAACTAAACGCAAGTAAAAGAGTTATGACATAAATAAAAGTAAAAAAAAAAAAAAAAGTCTAGAAACACCACAAATAAAAGTTATATTCCTTATGTGATCTTTATGGCAAGTCACCATGTCTCCAAATTTCAGAACTTCCAGTCTGCCCATAAAAAAATTATCATCTTTTTACCCAAAATATCCAGGATAGTTGTGTCAGATTTCTACTTTTTTTTTTTTCCAAACTTACTACAGACTGCAACTCTTTTGATGACTTCTTAAGGTTATTTCCTATTTAACAAATAACATTTATATCTTCCAATATTTTTCTTCTAGTTACTAAATCAGACTGTTCTTGTTAAATATATAGTTTGACGAATAATTATATGCAATACTTAATCAGACCAAAATAAATTCAAGTTAGCACTGACATCTACATGAGACATAAACCTCCTTCTATTTTACTTTCCAGTTAGTTTTAGCTCTATTTATGCCTGTGCAGTAAATACCAGGAAATTTAGGCACTACTTATAATTTCAAATTATAGCTGCATATATATGATATGGAGATATTTGTGTTAGCAACAGCTGTTGGGAATGAAAGTTTGTAAGGTCTGCTCTGCCCTTATTTCTGAATATTACAAGTCCATAACCCCCAATTCTAAAGGCAGAAGATGCTCTGACAGCAAGGCGTATGATGCTCCAGAGGAAGAGGAAAGTCTCTGAGAACCTGGGCTCCCTTACAGTAACCTCTTCTTCAAATGATGGTTGAGTTGCTGTACACCCCATCACGGGAGTTATTTCAAACTAGGAAAAAGCTTTTGGAAGCATTTTAAGCAAGTATTTCCCAAAGTAATCCTATATTGGCACTAGAGAAGATTGAAAGAACTAATATGGCTCTACCTTTCTGTAACTCAAAATGTGTATCTATTAAGAGGTCATAATAAATCATAAAAGTCTGTCACAACCAGAGACAAAGTAATGAGTTGGAAAGCAAGGATTAAATAAAGTTTAATAAAAAAAAGTTATGAAACAGTGATAAATGTGAATCAATACTTATTCTGTAATTCTACCATATTTCTTTGACATGAAATATCCCAAAATGTCTGTTACATTCAGTATTATCTGTTTCTCAGCTCAGAAAGAATTCAAGAGACTGCTTCAAATAGGAAACTCTTGCTGCGGATACGGGCAAATGCTACTTTTTAAATAAAGAAGGCAGTGACATGTCATTACTCACCTTGTCTATAAATGACTTGACAAAAATCCATCTAGAGACATTACAGTGATAGCAGTCAGGAGAGTCCACGAAGCGAACAGTGGAAGGGGTCTCGAGGAGCAGAGCAGCCCAAAATGGGGTGCTTGCCCCCGGGAGGTTACCTGGTGGGGACAGCAGTGACCTTCGCTCACAGGGGCTGCAGCTCTGATGGATGCTTCTAGGGTTTGTCCTCAGGGTCTGCCACCCGCTCCTTTGCTAAGGCTGTGCGTACACAAAAAGCAGGGTTCAAGTCTTCAGTAAAGAACCAAACACAACAAATACTTTTAATTCTTCATAATCTGCACTCATGGGTGAAAGCACAGTACATTAGAATTTGAACACAAATTATTATATTACACAATACTTGTTGAAGTACTGCCGTGAGGTCCCAGGTACTGATTTCACACTAATAAAACAGCACCTCCTAAATTAGATAAAACAATGATCTAAATAAATTATAATAAAATAAACAATTAAAATATTAAAAACAATAAATAATTGAAAATATTACTTCATTTCTTTCAAGTCTTAAAATACCTGGTGTTGCCTTATTATTTTCCAGTTTCACTGTGCTGGAAAAGCAATGGAACCAGTCAGGCCTTGCTTGCCCCCTGCACATTGACGCAGCAGTTTTGTGATGCTCAGAGGTAATGGTGGTATAGGGAAACGCTACCTTTTGGGGAGCGCTTTGTTTGAACAGATGGCTTGTGTTTAAAGCTTAACAGACCTCAGGCAATTTCACCTTACTGCCTGTCCAGATGAGGAAGAGATCATAAATAGATGAACTTCAAGACAAAATGAGACTTTCTCCTCCATGTTCTGGAGATTGCTCTACTTCAAATACAAGTGATGGGGATGCTTCCTGTTTGTATGGAGCTATTCCCAGTGATCACTGCTGCATTCAGTAGAAAAATGTCTTCAATTTTCATGTACAGAATGTACCAAGTGATTTTGCCAACTCATATTCTTCTTTGTCAAACGTTTCATTTACTTTTCAGTTGGCAGAACACAGAAGTTGTCTGCTGCCAGCACCAGTGTAGCTGAAACGGTGACCCCTTTGTCTTCAGATTTGGTTGAGGTTTTTTTCTTCTTGGGAAGGACACACACACAGATCCTCCTGCTCGTGCCTGGGGTTGCTGTCTCCAGCAGAAACAGCAGAGAGGAGCTGATCCGCCAGCCAGGCGACAGATCAACGGGGCGCAGAGCATCAGCTGCCCTCGTACCAGTGGTCCCACCACATTTTAACCTGCCAGCCTTGGCACTGCATTAGGATTTTCCTTCAGCAGAGCAATTAAAGCTCCCAAAAAGTGACAAATGTTGCTTTAAGGGTTGGTTAGTCAGCTTGAGTATATATTTAGCATAATTCAGGATTTCTCTGTTCCCAACAGATTAGAAAATGTGGTCAGTGAGTTTGAAAAGAATAAATGCAGAACTCATTTGCATCAGCGCTTTCAATTTGCTCAGAATGTTTTCTCATTTAATTATTAGCCCACGGTAAACTAGTTATCAATTAATTGCTAGAAAATAGAAGTGTGTGTGTGTTATTGCTTAGATGTCTAATTGGCTATACTGTTGCTTTCTTGTTAAATGCTAATTAAAGTTTCAAAACAGCTAAACATTAGTTAACTTTAAATGGTTTAACAAGATACTCTAAGGTATAAACACATTTATATTGCATATTATTTTTATGCCAGATTATGGTAAATCCAGAGCAAAAATGGCATTTTTCCCCACACTAATGTATGATATTATTTACATAGGTCTTAACTAAATGAACAAGATCTTTTCCTTGCTTTCACTTATTTGTCAGATATCTACTCAGTACTGAAGACAACATGCATGAGTCCAGACAAGTCTGGCTGCAAAGCCTTCTAGTGCCAGTGATAGTAGTTTGTAGTTCACCCAAGGTCTCATCCTGGAGAAACAATTAAAAAACTTGTACTAACAGGAAACACTCTAACCACAGGCTCTTCCTGCTGACACACAGCACAGCCCCGTCTTCCTCTTTTGCAATTCTGCTTCATCTGCAGGAAATAAACTCCACCTGCCACCGCACTCTGCTCTCACACAGCTATTCTGGGGCCCGCATACCAGGTGAATTGCAAAAGATTTTTTTTCTCCACATCACTGTTGGTATCTTTTTTTTTTTCCCTACAATACCTTCTTGTTTTATGTTCCATGAAATATGGCTGAGCCATGCCTCCCTGCTTAAATGTGCCAGTTGCAGAGCATGAACCCCCACAGGTGCATCTTCTTACCAGTTGGAAGTCTTTCTCTGTTACTCCTTCTCAGTAACGTACCCTTGTATTTACGAATTACCATAAAGTTTTGCATCCTACTGCCCTTCTCATCGGCCAGTCTTGTGTCTTGAAATCCAGCACAGCAGCTCGTTCATTGGATAATTCTAAGTGATCTCACTGCCATGAAGATAAATAGAGATTTCTACAGAAGTTTATCATTTTGCTGTCCACATATCAGCAACTTTCGGGAGGGAAGAACGTCACTTAAGGCTTCCACAGATGTTCTAAGCCTAAGGAGCAATTGAAAAATATTTTTGAAAGGAAAAATATCAAACTTCATTTTAATGTTACATCAGGTTCATGGAATTCGTTAGAAATTAAAACTATAGACAAGAAAACAGCTGTAACAACCTCAAAACCTATTTTTAGTAAGGCATTTCAAGCCTCAGATTGAGTTCAGCTACTGGAACCAGAAAAGCGATAGATTAATGCTCAGCTTCTCCCCTAGGCATTACACTCAGTTAAAAAGGTATAGGAAAAAAGTCTCAGAAGGGCAACATCATCATCTCAGAGCAATTTTCTACAAAAGAGGGATGGTGTTTGTATAAAAAACATGAGATGCAAATATAAGCAGTTTGTTGCAATCACAAGTACAAACACTGTAACTTCTTCTAATGCTTCTAATTTGAAAGTAATAAATCATTTCATTATAAATCCAGATCTCAATGAAAATATATCAGCATTCATTTTTCAGTTCAAGTACATCTGTAATCTTCATATTTAATTAGACATTGGGTAAGATAGGCAAACATGCTCATTTATTTAGATCCTGTAGATCGAATAGGGAATTGAATGCTTAACAAAGGGGAATGCAAGAAAAATACAAGGCTTTATCTCTATGAAGATCTCAAAAAAAAAATAAAAATAAAAAACACCATGTTTTTTTTGGCAAGTGTTTTAAAAAATTAATCCAAAAATCCATAAATGTCAGCCATAGTTGCAGGTGTCCTCAACACAGCTCCCACAGCTCTTAAGATAATTAATGGAGATTTAGAGAGACCCAAGTGATATCCAGCAGCAGTAAAACCTAGGCAAAGCTGCTAAGCACTTCTGAAAATGAGACGATAATTTAGAATCCTAAGGATGGGATTTCTGAAGGCGCTTCAGTCATTAGAACTGTAAAAGTCCCATTGATTTTTAGTGGAACTTCATCTCTCGGGATGGCTGAAAATCCCATTCCAAATGTCAGTTGAAGAAGCTGAAAGGCTGAACTTTGGCTGGGATTTGATTGCCACTGAGCTGCAACGAGTATGGCCTTTTAACACCTTCAGGGCCCTTCCAGCATTCCGGCTCCTGGACCGATGAAATTAAAAATGCCGGTTTGGAAGAGAAATATATGCTGGTAGGGTTATTAATCTGCTCCCAGGAGATACTTCAGACCACGAAGCTGCTTCTCCTGATTCTGGTGCTCCAGGGCTGAGCAGCGGGACCACGGGGACAGAACAAACACAACCAAGGGGCGCGAGGAATAACGGGAAGAACACCGGACAGAGCAGGACAGAGCAGGGGGAGCAGGTGGGAACTCAAAGGTGAAAAGCTTGGCTGGGACTCAGTGTCTTTCAGGCACCACATACTGACAGGTATTGAGGCAAACACTGCCTGCTTTCAGGCAAATATGATTATCATTAGGCTGATTCTGACAACTTTATTTCAAATCAGCAAAATATAAATTCCTTTTTTTTTAATCCAGAATTTTCTCTAGATTGTCCAGCTATGCCATTAACAGGACACAGATCCCTATTTTCCCAGCCTGGCAATGATTTTTTTTTTTTTTCCAATAGCTCATTTGAAAAGTCAGCCCTCAAGGCTAAATTTTCTAAGAGTTCAGACATAAGGGTAAGCTATTGTGCCAGAGCAACTCCTCATAAAGCAGCTGGATTTCCATGTTTATGCATACACTCAGCCTGTAGCTAATGCAAGGTAATTCAGGCTAATTTAGAACTTCTTTTGTTGAGCTAATACACGGTAACAAATTAAAATATCTGCATGCCTAAGATGGAAGAATCTATAGAGAATGAAAAGATGTAGACAAGCACAGAGTTTCCTAAAGTGATAACACTTTTTTTTTTTTTTTTTTTTTTTTGGTTTTGTCCTTAACTGATTTCCTAATTTCAATCAGTTTCCATGGCAGCTAGGCACTTAGCTTGTGCATCTACCCATCTGCTTGGCCCTCTTGTTGCACGAGGACCTTTGAACACCTGGTTCAGGAGGATCAAACACCACAGCTGGCTGTGTGCAGAAGTGCTGCTGAATAAAAAGAAAGTGCTGTGCAAGGTTGCATCCTTCTGGTGAGACTATGCACTTACACTGAACACGGTGTGGCAGTGTAGGTGCAAGGTAAGGCTTATGAAGACATCTCTAGAAGCTTATTATAATGAGAGTTGGAGAAGAGCTGTTTGTTTATAAAATTATTTTATTCATTTATGCCTACATTAATTAGATTAATTGCAGAAAGGGAATTTACATTTATAAATATGCACCCAGCTGCTCTTTGTCCTGAAGCAGTCGCTGCACAGTACCTAGGGTTCAAACAGTGCAAGCTGAGCAGGGACTTTGTGCTGGAGCACACCAGCAGCCTCTTCAGAGGGGATGAGGGTGGTAGAGCTGTCCCACACAGCAGAAAGGCTTTGTTTCTCCAAAAATATTCAGTCAGGGCATGCACCTGTGGTCTGTCTTAGCCAGAGGCAGCACGGACAGAGCTGCTGCAGCCCAAAGTCCAGGACAGAGCAAACCAGCCCGGCTGGCACTGCCACCTTCTCAATTTCACATTTAAGAGCATAACTGCAGCACGACTGCTCAGTGCCTGAGTTCCTACATGGAGGAAACGAGAGGAGAAAACTGATGAGAAACTACTAGCTAAAATAAGAAGGAAAAAAAAAAAAAAGTAAAGAAGTAGCTGCTACCCAGGGATATTGGATTGAGTTTGAGAAAAGATCATATCTGATCAAAAGCTTATAACACTAAGGCTTGCTCTAGAAATTTAATAAGAGTCAGAGACTTCTCTGTTTTGCATACTCACTTGCGCACTTCTTACTAGAAGAAGATTGTCTGAGTACATATCTTCTGAGAGATAAAGAGAAACCTCCTGGTATGCACATTAATTAGAAATGAAACTTTACTGAAGATATTGAACAGTAAACAACTATCATGTGAAATAAAATTAATTATTGTTCAGCTCGAGTAGAATAAAGGACCTTTTGAAGACTCTTTTCATGGACACTTACTGACAAGTAACGATCAAAATGCCTCCGAGTAAAGCCATTCTCAGGGGGAGATGTCCTGCTGAAGGCCACGTTGGCAACACGGATATTTAAACTGAAGAGTTCAGCTTCAGTGCTGTGTTCATCCTCCAGGTGAAGCTCATTTATCACCTCCATGCACCTACACAAAGATGAAGACCTGGAAGAACAGGTTGGAGATATTTCAGAGGAGGACAACTGCAAGACAGGAGAGTTATGAACACGCAATGAATGTTTTAATCTGCAAAAGCATGAAAGTGAGCACTTGTCACTACAACAGATATCCCACGCAGCTGGCATCCAGGTGAATGAGTTTCTCAATGTTAGGCTGGTTAAGAAGCAACTCAAAGAATTTTTTCAAGAACACATAATAAATAAGCAATGCCTATAAGGTTGTAAATCCTAATTTAAAAAAAAAAAAAAAAAAAAAAGCCATATTCCCAGCACACTGAGACAAGTATCCCAGTTTTCTCTCACACCCTCTTAGACCACGATCATCCAAGGCACTAGAAAAAGCCAGCTGTGAAGCCAGCAAGCTGGCTTATATTGTTGTGTTGGCTTATACATTTTCCAGGAAAAAAAAAAAAGTGTTCTTGACAGCAACAAGGGTTTTCTTCCCCTCACAGAGAAATGAAACACAGAAATCAGTGCATCAGAGCATAAATAGAACACAAAGATTTGATTACACCTTAAAAGCTTGCAGAAGCACTACCTAGAAAAACTTCACAACCGGTATTATGGGTCAATATTATGTCATCAAGGTTTCTCTTGGTAAAGTACAGCCCTGCCTGTGAAGCTGGGAGAGGGACATTTAACCAGGAAGGCTGTTTTTATCCACTTGCTTTTCCTTTTCCCCATCTGAAGAGCTGCAGTAGAGTCGCAGGACCAACAGACAGTACAGTGTATATACTCCTTATGTCATGTTCCAGTAGAAATTTATTACTTTCACTTAAATCAATAAAGCTTTGTTTGAATGTGATTTTGTCTAATATATACAAAGATTCAAGTATTTACTGAAAAAAAGGGTCCAAAATATAGTGTTGCAATGTGACCCAACCTGGTAGTTCAACGTTTGGCCCAGGACATTGCTCCCAGACCGTCCTTCTGAAAAGCAATTTCCTCTGTGTGCACGAGTCCTCTCATTTAACTGGACAGATCTAGCTGCCAAGTAGTCGTCAGCTATTTGCATCTCAAGCCACACACCATGGCTTCATTATGCTATAAACTTCACAACCACAGAAGGAAAATATACCTCCTGTCCTGAAAATCATAAAATAAGAAACCAGAGATGACAGCCAAGAGAAAGGAAAGCATGAGGAAATATTAGCTTGTGTTGCACAGCACCCCGGGGAGGGTTTCAGCATACCACTGAACACACTGGGCTGGGGCTGAGTGGGTATACGTGGTTGTTTAGTGATTTACATACATCACGCTGAAAGTAAGGTTATATACCCACTGAAATTCAGGACCTATGTGACAGTGCTTACTCCAGCAAAATACATTTCAAGCAAGCCATATTTTACCAAGTCAATGGTTGTTAGCAAAAGGATGCTTCCATCCTGCGTTCCTTCCTACAAAGATATTAATTTGCTTGGCCTGCTTTTCTCTCTTCACTTCCAGTTCCACTAATTCTGTTGATTTCAGGAGAGAGATTCCTGATATATGCCAGTGTGAAAGCTAAAGTACAGCTGTCAACATATAAAAATATGTGCCTGATTCCTGGGTATACTTTGTAATAAGTTCATAGCCCCACAGTGATTGCAGTATAATTGTCTTCATTCCCTATGTATATTTTAGTAATGGGAATATAATCATTAGTGCTTATAAGACATATAATCTCATTACAGCCAACCCTGTTAGCATACTTCAGCTTCAGCCTATATATTCTTTTTCACCTCTCAGTGAAATAGATAAACATTTCTGTTCTTCTGTATCCAGACAAGACTAATTCCTGCCTCTGACAGTTACCATGGCTCGCCAGGAAGACACAATGGCCTCAATTGCTTTCAATACATTTAATTTTCCACTTTTGAAACTCAGCCAGAAAGCAAGAGGTTCAGTGACACACCGCAATTATCCTGTGGCATTTCTGACACTCAGAATAAGGATGCAAGGGGAGAAGGTACTTGGTGGTCAGGCACTGTCTGGAGATGAGAGATGGTGCCTGAAGTGCAGAAGGTAGAACCTGAGCCAAGTCTGGTTGCACTGCCTGAACCCAGAGCTGGAAGCTGGTGCTGGTGAAGTAGAGGTGCTGAGACCCAAAGCTCCCCACACCTGTGAGCACAGAGCTGAAGCCAGAGAACTGCAGCACACCCAGACGGACAGCTTTAATATTTTCACACACTCAGTTTTACATCTCTAGTACCAAGGCAGAGAAGTGCTGCAATGTCAAGGGAGTTGTTCAAACTCTTGTGAGAGTAGAGAGATTCTAAAATTCAGGAATACAAACCAGTGTTATCACTTAGAAGACAGGAGATGAGAAAGAACCTCAGAACATAACACACATTTTAAAAAAAAATCATACAAAAAAAAGATCTTGCCTGCCAAGCCAATCCAGTCCATAATTTAATTAGCCAACACTCCAAATGCTCACAGGTGAACTACGACAACTGGAAATAAATTGCTTGGTTTACATGTTGTGGTCTTTATGATCAATCACTCACAAATATTGGGTTATATTTTCTGGGAGCAGAGGCTCTGCAGCAGTTCCCCCGCACCTCTCATCACCACCTGCAATGAGGAACCTGCGCCCAGGAGGAATATGTGGAGTCAGAGCTTCCTACAAGTACTGCTTGCAAGGATGATGTTTGTCCTCTTTTAATTAAAAAAATTAATTAGTTCCACACAAGTCCACCACATATGTTCAATAATATAAAAAAAAAAGTGTCTGTTAAGGTACAAGTCAGCAATATAGTTGTGCTGTTTACTGAGGAACAGCTTGGCTACCACTGTGATGGACACCAAGGGATTCCTGAAGTAGATACAGCACGAGGGTAATTGCACACCAACAGCGAGCTTAAGAGGCTGGAAGGGGCAGTGGTTTGTCATAACAAAAACATATCAGCATCCAAAAAGCTACTGATGCTTCCTGGCCTTTTGATGCGTGTGATTTCTTTTAACATTAGTAATACTAGCACTTTTTAAAGGGCATATTTGTTTTAAATTAATAAATTAGAACAACTTTTGAAGAAGCTGTTAAGGTTCAATGAATACATTTCTTTTTTTAAATAACAAGGATGATTTGATAGCCCAAAATGAATCATTCTGAACCGCCACTGCCTATCATCTTAATCCCAATGTCCCACTTGAAGATTCAAGTTTTGTATATAAAAAACACTTCAGTAAATATTTGCTGAAAAATGCCAGTGCACATTTAAACATTGGTTAGTCACTGAGCTGTTGGCAATCACCATACCTTCTCCACAGAGAATTCATAGATTGAAATAGTTTTTTCAGTTATAATTTTTCACTTTTATAAATCACAAAACTTCTCAAACATTGCCTTAAGTGAAGACAAGCCATAAACAAAATGGTATTTTAATGAGTCATTAAAACAAAGCTATAAATTCTTCTGAAATTAAACTTATTGTGCATAAAGTGTCAACCTAAGAAAATTATTTTGAGGGGTCCATGCCTGAGCAGGGACAGGAGCAGCCCTCAGGCACACGGCCGGAGGGCTGGGCAGAGCAGTGCCCACTGCAGGGGGGAGCAGCCAGAAGAACAGCAGTAGTGGCCAGGCAAAACACTAACGAAAATACCACCTAAACTCTTCAAGATTAATGAGCTAAGAGCAGGAATTTCACAAAAAAAAATTAGTGGAAGGTCTACCATTACAACAGGTATCAAGCAACCGAATAACCAAGCGTTTCAACATAAATGATAAATAATAGTGCATATTGCTGTTGGTTGGAGCAACACTTTCTTCATCGTGAATAACATGATGAATCAGACTAGTTCTATTAATCTCCACTAACACTTCTATTAACGAAGCAAATATTGGCCATCATTGTTCATATGATTCCTGACATGGGTGCACTGTAAAAATGAAACACAAGGTTTATGACAAATGTGAAAATAATTAATTATGTTTGGGTATTTAGATTAAATGTGTGGAGTAATAACATTCACCTTACAGCTGTACATACAGCAATGCACTGATGTAATATACGTTCTGGCTGAAGAAAGTAATGAGTTATGATACTTTTAATACAAAAACTCATTTTCATGTGAATTTTTATACATCTCAAACAGATTTAACCTTAGGTTGTTAGATTTAATTCATTAGCTACATTATGCAGTGATACCACAGAATAATTTTCTTGTTAGGCCAGCCGCCTCCTTGCAACACTCCTAAAGGTACTTTGAAATCCAGTTTTCATGTTGAATATAAATCAGTCAATTTTGAGTTGGCCAATGATGCACAAAATGGAATATTTAAAACTTCCCTTTTGCCGTGAGGCCAGGTGTCAGACCGCAGCGAGTGCTGCCGAGGGAATCAGCTTTGTTTCTACAATATCTCATATAGGCTGTTACATCTACTGCTCCAGATTTCCTGGGATGTTCTTGTCTTGCCCTCAAAAGAGCAAAACCCCATGAAGAGGGGCTACTGGACTTTCCCCTTGGGCAGACCCCAAGCACACCAGGCTGTAGTGACTTGCTCAAGGCTGTGGAGGAAACCTACGACAAAAGCTGTTTAAGGGCCAGCCTCTGCAACATGAGACGACCTCATCTTTTCCCTGGTTTGTTCCCCTGACAGAAAGATAACAGAATATCAGGGAGTCCCCAGGGACAGACATTTGCAGTGAGCTTGTGCTCAGGCTCCAGGTGCAGCACGGAGCTCCATGAGTCAGACTGCCTGCCTTCCTGCTCCTCGTATGGAGCAACACCTCCCCAGGCCATTGTGAGATCCACAGTTTCATTTCACTCCTAAAATTAAAGTATTTCAGATAGAAGAGAACTTTTCGAAGAAATGTATCCTCAGTACAAAATAAAAAAAAAATTATTTCATAAGCTTTTTCATAAGATTCAGAAGATTAACTTTCCTACATGTTATTTCAATGCATATTACTACAATCAAAAGACAATTTTGTTTTATGACAGTTATGATATTTCTAAGTCAAAAACAAAAATAATTAGGTATGGCATATCACTTTAATTTCCTCCTATTCATAAATCAGATTGTTGTGCTTTGCAATACTACTTCCAAACTATTTTAATGTGTTTTGAATCTACCCTGGCTAGCCCTTCCGTTCTTTAAGAATACATACCTTTGTACATATGAACACAACATCATTAAGATGCTTGGCATTTCAACATGCATTCTTAATGCATTTTGTAAAATACATTTCTAAATCTAGAGATTGGCACAATGTTAATTGTGGCCTTACAATTTCTGCTGCAGATCTGCATATAGAAATAGGTTCACACTTTGTCATATCTTAATGCTTCCACTTACTCTATAAGCTGAGCTTCATCAGTTATGCATTCTCTGTTTGGAGAAAAACTCTTAATGAATTACTAAACACTACAGACATTTTTACCACATCCTTAATTTTGTATCCATAATAAGGCCAGTA
Organism: Oxyura jamaicensis; assembly: GCF_011077185.1. Taxonomy (NCBI): domain Eukaryota; kingdom Metazoa; phylum Chordata; class Aves; order Anseriformes; family Anatidae; genus Oxyura; species Oxyura jamaicensis. The sequence goes on along the minus strand of NC_048904.1, from coordinate 20,442,133 downwards.
ATTTCTCATTAAAAGTCACTGTTAAAAAAAAAAAAAAAAAAAAAACTTGTTAGTATTCTAGTCCAAGTAATCTTATAAATATTTTGGGACCAAGAAAACATCTCTAGCTTACTAGAGTTTGAAAACATTTCTGGTAAGCAATTATTTTTAAGATTGCCAGTCCTAGCTCTGCCCTTTGAGACCTGTGCATAAGACATCTGATTATTGCTGTGGCACTTATTTAAATACCCAAGTAGAGTTTAGAAGAGGCACTTCTCCACACAGAGGTTGTCATGATTCAGCCTTGCAAGCTCTATTGTGGAAAAATTCCAATATATATCACACTACTGTGCTATGAATGCTCTATGACCTTAGAAAAAAAGTGTTTTATCGGTGGAAAGGTTGGCTAATACATGGGAGTTACGCTCTCCTAGATAAGTAGCATGAGTGTAGGTGCATCCTGAATTCTGGGACAGAAGAGTACTGATGGGGCTTACAACGTTAAGCACATAGAATGAAGAGAGAAAGTACTGGAGTCACAGCTGACAAAAGACTGAGTGTCTGAAAGACTGAAGGAAGGAATAATGAAGGCAGCCACTACACTGCAAGACTACGTTATCACTGTACACAACATTTCAAGGCAACTAGTGACAAGCTTAACTCTTTTCTCCTACACCCCCATGAAAGTCTGCTCATCACTGCAGCACTGCCAGTAAAATGTCTCTAACCCGGTATTGCTGTATCTTGCAAGTGTTGCTGAGCTGAAGAAAAAACTGCAACATTTCAAAGAGGAAAAAAATCCCAGTTTTGAGACCAGCTTAGAATAGAATGTATTTCCACATTTCCAAAGCACTTTTCAAAGCAGAGCTGGAGTCTCAGCCACCCCAGCTGATGGACTGTCCCAGAGCGAGGGAGCCTGCAAGCACCAGAAGGGTTTTCAAGAGCCAGACCCCGGCAGCCCTGGGAGCCCCAGGCGCTGGGACACCAGGGGGCTGGAGGTCACCAGCCTCCTGCACTCACTGCCAGTCACCCACACGAGGCAGCTGGCAGAGAAGAATTTAATCAAAAGCAATATACAGCAGTGCCCTCACTTTGATGGTGGCAAATCCTATCAGGACAATTGTTTGTCAAACGCTGTCAGTGTCAGACACTGCTTCAGTCACTACAGATAGGCAAAGCCTGCAGGGAGGGTAATTTCTTTGCTGTTTAACAGCATTACAGAATGACTTTTTTTTCACCTGCTCTCCATGCTTTCTCTGCTGGCTCCTACCCTTCTCAAGCCACAGGGTATAACAGCCTGTGGTCTGACCCAATGCAGCCATTCCCACGATTGTACCAAGTGACACGAGCCCTTCTTCCAGTTATTACCTCTCACTACAGCCTTGCTTTGTTCACCATCAGACCATCACAGTCACCAAAAGAATACTGATATTAAGTAGTAAGAGTAATTGCCACCCGTATCGCAGGAGACATTGCCAAGCAGAACTCAGTTTCATTAAGAGTATTGATTGTGATTTATTTGTGCCTGGGAGAGATTACAGTTCCTGCCCCACACAGTATTATATGACCAGTATATACTGATGTTTCAGAAAAGATTGATTGTATTTTCAGAAGTGATTCATTAAAAGATCTTTTCAGACAAAAATCCCAGAAAACATATTTTGAATCCTTTAATAAAACACTAAGAAAGTGTTTTTGTTTTAGCAGCTTATGTCAAGTAAATACAACATGAATAAAATGTAAATTCACCCCCCACATTTTTATTGTTCAGATAAGCATAAGCCAGAAGGCAAAACGTGGAACTTTGTCCAGTTATTGCAGAGTTCAACAAGATCCCCAAACTGGTTTTATTTGACTAATGGACTCTTCTGCAATTTGAATTCATTTTACCCTACAGTATGTCAGTCACGATAACCAGCTCTGCTGCATTTATCCAAGATCAGTGATTCTCGTACATTACTGAAAAAACACTGTTGAACCTTCCAAGTAGTTCTCCGATAAGTGTACCATACTTCTCCAAAGGTAATAATTTACACACCACTGCAAAACACATTTACAGAACTAATCTTCTAAGGATGAGGAACCACTGAATTGAATACCAAAAGAGATTTATTCATATAGCTACATGCTATGTATTATTGATGCTGAAGTTGCTATATCCTTGAGCAATAGTCAACTTTGTTCTACCACTGTCTTGACCCAAAACGCAATTATTTGATCCATTTTACTATTTCAATTGATCTCAAAGGAACCAACCAGGTGTTAAGTAGTTCGTATGTGTGCTCTGCAGCTTAAACAACAATTTAAGCTTTAAATTATATATTATGTACAATATAAATCCAGAATCCAAAAATAATACTGGATTTTATATTTGCATCTTCAGTAGACGGTTACTGTTACTGCTTTTTTGCACCTAAAACTATAACAACTTAGAACAGCTGCTGGTTCAGATACGTGTTTCTGTCTTTCTCAACAGCTCTGAAGAAAAGCCTTGATAAAAGGATTTGAATCAGCTCCATCCAAGCATTTAATAGTTATTAAAAGCTGAAGATAGAATAGACTATTTTGTCAGTTAGTTAATCACTTAACAATATGACAGAAATAGTAACATCCTGAAATGATCATAAACTGGCTTCGGAACAAAAGTACATATATATGTATGTATACGTACATGGATATATAGGCATACATGCTTTTGTTGTGAAGCTGTACAGACTCTTATGTCTACCTGCCTCTAAGTAGTGTTCAAATCTTGAACACTAACACCACAAATGTGGAGAATCATAATCAGCCTGCCAAGGTGACTCATAAAAGTCCCTTACATTTAATTGGAAACAGGCTATGGTGCCACAGTTCAAAGAGGGATTGGGACAATCTGAAAATCCAGTGGTGATCATCACACCGTATCTCCAGTGTTGTTATTTCGGAACATAGATAATGGTGGAGAGAAGCAAGAATGCTAAACTGTGTTATACAATAAAAGGACAGCATGAACATCGTTCATGCCATGAGAGTGGAGAATGGAAACTAATAACCACAGCATGAACATTATGATAGCCTGATGAAAGCGTGCAATCAATTTTGGTCTTGCTCAAGTGTTCTCTGAGCCGAATAGCTTACAGATCATTCTGCTTGTCTGTATCTAGAACTTCCCCTAAGCTGGAAATCAACTAGTTTTAAATATCAATAATCTAGATGACACACAGAGCTATTGTTTACCTGGGAGCCAGAGAGAGTGTAAAATGATGTAAACTGAGTCTGAATGTAAACTGGTAACCACAAGATTCTTGAACTTCTGATAAGGATATCAAATTGTTATAGAAAAAAAAAAATCCTCTGACAGTGACACCATACCTATCTCTAAAGTTAGCAGAGAAGCACATTCAGGTAGAGATTCAGCTCCAGGAAAATTCACTCCTAGGGCCCAAAAGATCCTCAGCATGACACTCCGTATGAATACAGGGAGCCCACTGGGACCTGAATAAGTTATAAAATCTTGAGCAAAGTAAGTTATGTTCCTTTTGCATGTAGATCCTTGGTCTTTTCATTTTAAATGGCCCACTATTATCTCAGGTGATAATTTGCTCCAATAATTACTGCATAAACCCATTTTATTATCACTTGAAGTTACACAAAACTACCAAAAAGCTACCAAGAGTTACGGACATCATGTCTAATAAATTCATTGTTCACCTCCAACTTAAATATTAAAACATCATCCATGTCAAGTACTGAGGTGTTATTTGCAGATGATATGAGTTAAAGTCAGTTTCTGTAACATGAAAACTAAATTGCCCTGCTATCTCAGAGCCACGGTGTGCAGCCAAACTCTGCCAACATGGGGTAGATGGGTCCACATTAAGCTTAGAGCTGTGAGCTCCCAAGCCACGAAGAGGTTTATACGCACTCTCTCCATAATGATAAATAAGCTGCAGAGCCAATGGAAGTCAGTCAAATGCCATGGAGTCATTATAGCAATGCTGTGGCCTTCTTCAGTTTTATGTCTTACAGTAAAATATAGACATCCACGTTAGATCTCTCCAGGGACGATAAGCACAGTTTGGGAAAGAGTCAGCTATCTGGTTGTTTGCCATTAAAGCCAGAACACAATAACCGCATTTAAAGCCTAAAATTAAATCTCACCCAACTCCATGCATTAATCTTCCCAGGAAAACATCAATCTATTTAATGGCAATCATTCAGAATATGAAGCAAAAATAAAGTAGAATAACTCAGGAGGCTCTGACATTACATGATAACTTCAAAGGTAGTGTCAGCACACCTTGCAGCTTTGACGAGGTACTTTCAATTAGGCACCTTGGGAAAAGCTACGTGCGCCGCATCAATCAGCCCAAAACAAAGCAGTACCTGTGCCTCACAATAAAAGAATAACTCGCATTATGCCAGGGAATGTAATGAGCTATGACTCCAACTCCCTGACAGGGAATAACTCGGCTTTATTGTTTATCCTCTGCACTGCCTAAGCCTCTCCGCACAGGCTCTACCCAAACACCATCACCCCGGTGGCAGCGCCCCTTCGGCAGCGGGCTGCTGGCCAGGCGGTGCTGCCCAAATATTGGCCCTGCCCCGTCTCTTGAGAGCAAGGTATCAGCTCCTGTATCCACTTGACGTTACGCAATTAAGCTCCCTTTGAATACCTAATTTTTGTGAAAGCTAATTACCATACTTATTGCTACTTGAGATTAGCAAGGGAATATAGAGAGAAGTTTAATGTTGTTGTATCTCTATAACTAAAATAGCTCTAGAAATAAATTCACAGTACACAGTTTCTAGTTCATTAAATATAGTCATCTTATTGTGTGTCCATAAATACCTCTATTATTCAGCTTGAAGAATCTCACCACTGATGCTGTTGTTGCTTATGCTGTGATAGCAAGCTGGAAACCAGTCACGGATGGGACTGTGCTGAGCTTTCGGCTGAGAAAACACAAAGACATAAGCTTTTTAATGTGATAGGCTGTCTACACTTAAAAGATGCATTACAATGTTTTGTTAAATCCCCTTCAGTTTGCATACACAGTTAATTTGCTGGTATAAGTTATGTTTATTCTTACAAAAAGTTCGAGCACCGTTTGTTACCCGTACATTACATTTGTCATCACAAGTGCACTGTTACTGCTCTAACTGCCGTTGTGTTATACTGGGACAACGTCCAAGCACAGACCAGCTGTACATGTTTCTCTATCAGTCATCATGTGCACAGCACACTAACACCCAAACACTTCAGAAAGACGGACTTACTCGTGCTCACAGAACGCTTCTGGGGAGCAAACCGATACTGTCCCTGCTCTTCACCTGGGAAGGAGCCCCAGAGAGAAAGACAGATTTTCCCTGTCCGTGACAGGAGGGAATTTAAAGGGGATTAAATATAAATGTCAAAAGCAAATAGAGTCCAGCTCTTCAACTGCGTGATCACTGTTTGCTCACAAAAGCAACCATGAATTGCACCACATGGTGACTGAGGTGACAAGTGAAATAAAGCAGCGTTGGATGGGAAGTGAAATGGGATATTTCAGCCCATAAATAAAAACACCCCTTGTGCAGTTTTAAAACCCTGAAAAATAGTAAAATTTAAAAGAAAATTTCTACTTTCCAGAGGCATGCCTGAGGATGCACACAGGAGATCAAGGTGGGTGCCAATTTGATGTGGGAGGGTTTGCTCCTGGGGTAAGGCAGGTGAAGAAATGCCAGCAGCAGTGCTGCGAGCATCGCTTGGGATGGCTCAGGGGCAGACCATCTGGAGAGGAGGACCTTGCAGTGAGGGGTAAGGCAGAAGACATCAGCTCTGATGGTTTTCCACAAAACGTGAGATTGGCAGAGAACAGAATTTGTAACTTCTCAGACATATAAAACCTGGATTCTAATAGGAATTAATGTGAATGCAAATAAAACAAAGCTTAGTTAGCTGTAAATAAGGTTTCAGTATTATTTGCATTATACAATCCAGCTAGATATTTTACTTTGTAACAGTCTTAATACTGCTTTCTGGGGCAAACAATACAGACCAATTACGACCAAAAACATACTGCTGAATCTTCTCAAGTACCAAAAGACACAAGTTATTTACATTTGTCCCTGACAGATGTGCTATAACAGTCGGCAGATGTTAGTGCTCATAAACGACTTCTAGAAAGCCTCCATCACCCCACAAAAAAAAAAAAAAAAGTAATAATCACTAGAACACTGATGGTTTTCTTCCATAATGGATTTCACACCTATTTAAGATATGTATTTTTCATTGTTATACCCGGAAGGAGTCCAATAACCGTCTAGCACTCAACCTCTCATGGACGGAAGCAGGCAGCAGGTTCTACCTACTGCTGACAGTGCCACCGAGTCCTTGTTTTACTCCACTAGGATGCTGAGAAATGTTTTTGTAAGTAAATTCAGCCTTTAACTACCATGAACCTATACACATTAGAGAACATATTTTGAACAGATCCATGCCAAAAAAAGAAGAGTAAATCAAATTATGCTCTCAGGACTGCCCTGCGTATTTAGGCGGTGGGAGGCACCATGTGCTCCCTTGGAGGCTGGCACCCCCACGGCAGCTCCCAGGAGATGTGCCCATCCACTTGGCATCCACAGCCAGGAGTTCCTTTGAAGTGGGATAAGCACATTTTCCTCCTTGAAATACGTAAGCAGCATTTATCCTGCTCATCAGAAACAGCCAAAGACAGCAGTGATGCTGCAAGCATGAAAGCCCTGCAGGTGTTTAAATCCTCCCAAAAGCCTGTGTTTTAAGAGCGTGGTGTCCTACCGGATCCTGCTCTTGTAGAAGTGCACGCACACCTCGATGTTCAGCCAGGAAGTGCCTGCAGGAACGGGGCCTCCCCACTTCTGCCTGCTGTCACCTGGAGGGAAACATGCATCATTCACAGGGGAAATCCCTCTCCGTGTGCTTTGGTGCACAATTAAATTACGAAGTGTTTTTTCCGTGACTCTGCCACATTTCCTCATGCCAAAATTTACTTCAAGTGAACTCGCAGCCAGGTCCCTTTGATTTCTTCCCCAGTAACAATCTAAAGCATAGATAATTAATGAAGACAGGAGGTTATTTTAATTATACATTGTTTTAACTACAAGGGAGTTAAACTTGGAAGAAAATGAGAAAAGCATACCAACTCACACTCTCCAATGCAGACTAAAACCCTAAGGGCCTTCTGCTCAGATACCAAAGCTGGGTTTTGGCTGTAAAGAGGATGTGGATTCAGAAAGCCATGACCTCTGTGACTTTGGGCACTCGGGGCACAAAGCTCTTCTGGCTTCTGCTAGAGTTCCTCTATAAGGAGCAGAGGAACTAATTCTCACAGGGCAGGAAGGCATCTGATTTTGTTTAGGATTCAATCTGATTTTTGCAAACTCAAAGCGGCTTTGGAGGATCATCTCTCCAAGTGTGTGGGCAAGCCTGTTTTACAGGCAGGGAAACTGAGGCACAGGAGGGATCCAGGGGCTTTACTGGTGCAGCATAAAAGGGATCTTCATTTTTTTATCTTAATGTGTATTTTTTTTTTCAGAAAAGAATATTTGTTATCAATGATGAGAGATACAAATTCTATGATTTCCCTGAAGAAAGACGAGCAGGTGCTAATCTAACAATGAATATCATACTGAGTCAGGAGAATTCATACCCATTCATAGGGTAACCGTGAGTATTGGTGAATAACAATGAGAAAAATTCTGTAAGTACAATTTAAAGGGCTCAGTGTTGCCTCAGCAGGCAGGAGCCTTACATATCCTGTAGCACAGCCAATCTGAAGCAATGTGAGTAGCACTGAACCATGTTTTGTAATTATAGACTAACAGAATTCATAATAGCATTTAGTTACCAGCAGTATGTCAACCCCCTAGCACATTAGTTAAAGACTAAGTCATACAAATGTACTGCTGGTCTTACTTTCCTGCAACATAACTGCTCGCCCTCCTCGACACGAGGCACTCACGTGTCTCGGTTATGTCCTCGATGCAGTTCCACCCTTAGAGCTTGGCTCTGGATTCACATCTCCCTCTCGAGGCACGTGCACACATGCAAACTGCCGCAGGTGTTGCCGGTTTGTAGCAAAAGAACTAGAAAATAAAAAACTTTCAGAACAACATGAGTTATGTTCCTTATACAACACACCAAGAATTTTATAGGCATGTATCTCAGACAAGCTAGGATAGTCATAAAGATGGCAAGTACAGTTTCACTGACACAGCAGGGACAGAAGAATTAAAAAGTCAAAGTAAACTCCATCATGACACCTCTAGAATAATTTCTTCCTCTTTTCAATTAATTCTGAACAAAACCTCTTATAAGAGATGTAACTAATTATTTTCCAACTCCTACAGGATTTGCCATTCTTAAACTTATCTATAATGGAAAGGTTTCTATGCTAAATGCCAAGAGGTGGTCGGTTCTTTCACAAGGAATTTGAAGAATGATCACAATAAATCAATGAAAGGGTCAATATAAACACGGGGAGACGGGGAAGCTGTCTGTACCAAACAGCAGTGAACGGTAAAACTCGGGGTGCTGAGCTGCCTGTCAAATTCTTAAATTAATCTGAAAACAGAAAGTACTAGAAAACGCATCCCCTATGTTTTCAAACCCTGGTGAAAGTCAGAGGCCACGGTTTACTTCACCAGCAGCTCCCTAACGCAGACCAGGGCAGCAGCTGACCACAATATCTTTCCTCCAAGTTCCCAGTTCAAGCTCACAACAGGTTCACATGCAAGCAAGAAACCCGCTGTACTCTACAAACATGGCATTTTACAGCGTGGCAGAAAGCCTAAAAATATGCCTGGTAAGCTGACTGTATGGAAGAGGTATCCATTGCCTTGCCACAGCCCTCTACGGGAATTAATTTCTCATCAAGCTCCCACAGCCATGAGAGTCCCAGGGTGAGGGATCCTGCACCAGGCAGAGCCTCGCTGCACGTGTGGCATGCAGGATGTGTGATGGGCTTTCTAGGGGCAGCAGGGGGCATATCCACAGCCACCGGTATCAGCACCTGCATTGCAGTGGCACTAAGAGACCACAGCTGAAATCAAAAACCCATTGTTGGAGACTTAACGGGTGACCATGCATCCATACTATAAGGAAAATAATCTATTTTGAATTGGTTACAACATAAAAGTACAAACAAAGAAAATAACAGCATCAATTTCATAGAGCCTAAAGAAAAGAACACAAAGATGAAGATCCAAGCATGCAGCTTGCTAGATTTCACCTGAAGTGCTCTGACCACAGGGGCAGGCTGGCACACAGCTGGGGGCAAGCCCTGGCTGCTCCAAGCCCAGTGCCGTAGATGCAGAGCAGCAGGTGATGCTTTGCTGGAGAACACAAAGTCAAAAAGTAATACCTACAAGAATAGCTTGAATTCCTTTCCTAGCTTGCAATTCACAGTACTCTGTTGGGTAGGAATTAAGCAAAATGCATTTTTCCAGCCCTCTTTCAATACAATTTTCCACTGTAGCCATGAAAAGCAATTTATTCCAATCTCCAGGGAGCTACACAAACTGCATCCTCTCCACTGGTCCCATGCTTCTCTGGAGCATGCAGCCACTTTATTTCCTTCTCTGTTTTTATTTTTTCCTGGCAATCTTTGGGAACCTCCAGCAAGCCAACAAGTAAAAGCAGGCAGGGCACAGGATTAGTGACCCAGTCCTGGCACAAACCATTGCTCAAACAAGCCACCATCACGATGGCCTCTTGGAAGGGCCACTGAAACTGGCAGTGCATTTATACCTGCTCTGATTCAGGAAAGGGATAAGAGTTAATGCACCCAGAGCCAGGCAGTTCTGATGAGATGCACAGTTAATACATCCGCTGCTTGCAGGCTGGCTGCAAGATCTCGCCTAACAATACCCTGCATTTACAGAGCTGCTCAGCCGAGAGCCCTGGTGTGCTGACAACTCACAGACAGCTGATCGGCTACAGCTCTCAACGCCCCTGGAAGACTGTCTGTGAAAGGAGAGTAATAGCACACCGAAAATTCATTGAGAACCAATTAAGCACTTTGTCCAGGCACATCCCAAGGGAGAGCCATGCTCAGGAGCTCACCTCGCGCCTTTTCACCAGCATCCTTGTGCATCTGCAGCAAGGTCCAGCATCTGGCTGTAGGAAGCCACTACAGCAACCCTGGAAACCAGTTCTCTCCCCTACAATTACGTAGGGAAGGATGAATAGCTGCATAATAAGGGAAAGATTCAGCATTTCCTAGGCATCAAAGGAAAACACGCCTGCTGGCTGAGACTTTATCCCATTCACAAATCCCATTGAAATAGCAGATCTGGCTGATCACAAGATCTGAAGAGATGAAGAAAATTCATTCAATAAACATCAGAAGCACTTGCTGTTTGCCAGAGATGTTTGGCACCACAATCAACTATTTGTTAGTCCCTCCTAAATGATTTTCTCATCATTCCAATAAGGGCCATAAATCTCCCCTTTAAGGCAATTCAGAGGCTGCTATATTAATTTATTTTGATCTGATTGCAAGTACAGAACACCGGTGAAACTAGATGCGCTGTAAGAATCTATTACTGCAGAAAGCCATGTAAATGAGCACACTCCTATGCATATACACAGTACTTACATTATTTTCTTTGCCATCTGTGACAATGACTTTACAATCACGCATTTTAAACAGGAATAGATTTATATGGGCTTTCTGGTTGACATTTCAGATCTATTCTCTAAACGCAAAGTTTTCTTTCTCCAGTGACAGCAATACCACATTCCTATCACAGGGGTTCTCGCTCTTAGCATTTATCACTTTTCATGTGCCTTGATGCAAATGGGAAAGAGCCAGCAAGAACGATGGAAGGTTCACAGGCATTTGCTACTGTCAGAGAAAAAAAAAAAAAAAAAGAGAGAGGCATTCATTTTTTTGCCACAGGACCCTCCACCCTCAGATCCTCTGAGACCATAGGGGATGTCAGATTGTATGTGGTGCAACGTAACGCGATGTCAAAGCAGCCTGCACGCAGAACAAACGATCACACGGGGCAAGCGTACCTGGAAGCCACCCAGAAAGGACCACTCTGAAGAAATAGAAGGGTCACGTGAATGTACAAAGCATATCAGAGCTTCAGAGAAGCCACAGGCAGTAACTATCATCTTGACTGCAGACCAGGAGCTTTCTAATCAATTCAGTTTATTGTTTAGGTAATCACCCCTTTAGCTCCCTGCTCTGGTGAGGCACGCAGTTGGTTTGGGTTAACGTAGCCAAAGAAGTGAGTAGGTGGCTGCAAGATTTCTGTGCAGAGAAAGTTACCGAAACCTGACCTAGCAGAGTGCTGGAGAGGGGTGGCAGTAAATATTTAACATTTGTTTGATGTTTCCTCTAGCACACAAAAGAGCCAAACATACACTGGCTGCATTTTCTTAAAGGAGCTTCACTTCAAGTTTCCTCCTGGTCTCCGCTAGTACACCAATATATAAGGTTTCTTACAATAAGATCTAAAGGAACTTGTTATCTGCTTGTAGATGCTCTAGCAGACAATAAAAGTAATGAATTAATATATGTGGCAGCCACTCATTCCTTCTCCTTCTGACTTCTGAAATCCTTCTGGAAGCCCCAGAGCACTGAATATCATTTCCCTGATGTCACTGACAAAATTGTATGCATGGCAAAACTAATTCATCTCGAAGCTTGTACCTTTCCAGGCGTGTCAGGGGAAGCTTCTCGTATTAATAAGAAAATCACCCCCACCTATAATGCATGTCTATTTTTTTTCCCCTTACAAATGAAATCCAGAAAAAAAAAATATGTTTTTCCTCATAGAATATATGGTCCTGTAAACCATAATATATTTCGCTATCAGAAATTACTCAGAAGTAATAAGAAAATACATTGATCTTGACAGAAATATTTTTCTAATTGCAGTTGAAATGGTCAATATTTTTAATAAGTGCTTTGCTTTTAAGGTCATTTTAATACATTTACTGTTTACAGAAAGTCACCCAAGCATTACAGAAATGCAGAAATTGCTTCCGATCTCACCTCATTCATCTCACGCATCTTGTTTATTTACATCTTTAATTGCATCATCAGCATGTCCCCATGTGCTCCTGCCTTCCTGAACATAGGCTGGATCCCTTTTACTTAATGAGCGTGTATTTAATATTTCGTGTTCGCCTCATTTTTCAGCATGTCTGAGGCCTTATCTCCTGCATACTGTCCAAACACTACTCTGAATAAAGAATTTTTCATTTCCTTTGGGCTTTTCTCTGCTGTTTGTCACTATCTGAGTGCTTCACAACATTAATTAAACTGACAAGGTAAGGCAGCAGCATTATCTCCAGTTTACACACGGGGTACTGAGGCACAGAGAAGTTCAAGTCAAAACTGAAGCTAGCCAGAAACTTTACAGAAGTGTTTTAGTTCAAATAAAAATAAATAAATAAAGCATTACATTTGAGCAGAACGTTTAAAGGAAAACTAGACGAGAAGCCTAAACAAGAAGCACGGGGCAAACAACGTTCAGAGTGAAAAGATGGTTGTTCCAGTCTAAACAGAAAATGTGGCATTTCCATTGAGCAAATAAGCCAAATATGACTAAGGGTCATTGCTTTCTTTGTTTGGTTCCCCCCATACACACAAAATTTATCAGAACAAATTAATTTAATAAAAAGTTCCCCAAATATGGGTAACTGTAAGTGCCTTGTGTCTGCAAGCAGCAAAGATATTTCTGAATGCTTTGGTATCTGTGATCTCCTCTTGACAGGACAGTGCCACATGACTTAGTCCAGGTGTGTGCCTGGGTCTGATCTTTTGAAAGTACAGATACTCAAAGTAACTTATAGACTTAATTATGACAAAATATAAAGGCAAAAGCCTTTGAAAATGCTTGCAGAAAGTGATGGTTTAAGGACTCACAAATTCCCAAAAATGTCATAAGGTGAAAGTATGAGCAGAAAAATTGTTGTCCTTAACCTTATAACCAGTTTCAGGATCCACTACTTCTTTCCCTGCAATAAACTGCTATGAAAAAGTAGTAAGTTACCGATTCCAAAAATAAGTCTTAACTAAATCCCTTCACAGCATGTCAATTGTGCAAATATTTTAACAGCTAATGGCAAATTCCAAGGCAATACAGATATATTTATTAATTTCAATCATTCAGGCCAGGGAGGTATGAGTAAGGGCACTATCATTTAGAGCTGTAATTAATCATCCTGGACATTTCATTGTCGGTGAACATAAATCAAGAAGCAAATGTTTCTGCTATCTGAGTGATATGTAACCAGCATTAACACAGTGACAAAATCTAATGCTTGTCAGTAGCTGATACATATTTTATCTACCTTTGACACCTAAGATGCAGGGCTGTTTCACATGAGTGCCCTCCACCACTGAATTTATTTTCTGGTAATATTTCTAAAGGATGTGTTCTACATCCAGAAAATGACAACAATGCAGAAGAAAGAGATAGCCCAACACCAGGATTTAAAGTTTCTGGAAGTAGAAAAAAACAATCTTATAGATCTACACCATTGAGGCAAAACAAACGCATTAAAAATAAGGACGAGCACCCATTGGCAGGGCAATATAAGGAAGTGTGGCTTTGTTAAATACCCATTAAGAGAAACAAACTGATTTTATAGCCTAATACTTAAATACTTCAAGACTGTGGAGAGCAGAAGCTTAACGGTGTCTGGTCCCTGCAGAAGGGAGGAATGCAATGCTCCTGGCTCGCAGCTCTCACCCCCAGCAGTGGCCATTCCGGGTTTAATCTCTGGCTCTCCCCGGGACCAGGCATTCCACCCTGAAGCAGAAAGCTGTTCTCTACCATAACACCACAGAGTCTAACACTTCCCTAAATCCCTCTGCCTAACCCTGTATTTCTGATTAGGGACACCTTTTGGAGGAGGGGCAATCCATCTGATTGCAAACATGTGAAGGGGTTGCAGAGTTTGCAAGTCACAGGCTCAGGAAGGTTCTTCCCCAGCTTCACACGCATTAAGCTCACTGCAGCCACATCTTTGTGTGCTGTAGGTCTGACGTTTCTGGTTCCTCTGGAGTGCAAAACAGAGATAACACCTCCCTGGAAGTGGTGTTGCCACAGATCAGCTACATGATTCTGCTGGAGGAGCACAGCTTTGCTTTGAGCCAGGGAAGAACGTGCTTCCAGCTCCGAGGGCATTGAGTTCAGTCCTCAAATGGCAGCCTTCACATGCAAGAAAGTTCTCGTAGCTGTGCAGGAAAGTACAATCTAGGTTTAAAGCACTACTTCAAGAACAGAGAAAGCCTGTAGGAGTGAAGCTAGTTTTCAAAGAAATTTTAAGAATCCTTACAAAGCCTCCATAGCGAGGCTGCCGGTATAATTTGCCATGTAAATCTGGAAGCATCGAAGGCAGTGTATTTTTAAGTGTTTTGTTTGCTCAAGTTTTTCCAGCTCCTGCAGTTCTCAGAAGCACAGGTATCTTCCACTTTAAAAAAAAAAAAAAAAATAACAGTAATCACAGAACTCATGGGGACAGTTAAACCACAGAGCCAGGAAGCTGAGTTCAGTCCGACGCTGTTTTCCACCCGAGTCGCCAGCATCCACCACAGCATGCACCCGAGCCCAACCTGCAGGGCCCACGGGGCTTCAGCACATCCCCTGGGACCCGCAGCAGCAATCAGGAGGCGACCACCTGAGAACCACAGACACAAGTGAGAGCCTCCAGCTCTCCGAGCCATCGCTGCAGCTGAAACAGCCCACCAGAAAGGATGAGAGACCTCATCAGAGCATCGGGGCCACCCCGCATAAATCTTACAGAGCTGGTGAACTGAATCCAGTTTTACTGACTGCAGAGGTGTAAGTTTTGTGAAATACTTTGAGGTGTTCAGGGAGCTGAAAAACTAGCTCATTTCGGTTCATAATTAAGTAAAGCAGAGAATAATACAATTACAATATAATGCCTGTTTTAAAGCAAAAACCCGAGCACTGCATTGGCCTGGCTGTGAGCTGCTGGACTCAGGCACTGCTGGGGCTGACAGCAGAGGCAGCCAGCATTCTGTTACCTCACCTGCTGAAGACATCACTAAGCCCTTGGCTTTAGAATAGTCAAGATCTCTGGCACTCCAATCCTGCCAGCAATGTGTGACTGAAACAATTCTTAGCCTACTGTTCTCAGCCTACTTCAAGCTTTATATCCAAACCCAAACCTCAATATACTGATCACAATCTCTTGCGTTTAAAAAAAAAAAAAAAAAAAAAAAAATCCTATTTAACCATACAATTCTATCAACAACATGTAGAACAGAAAAGCATACATAGGGTGGTATGACTAACAGTAATGCAAGCACTGAGGTGGAATTTTGCCCACAGGCAGGAACTACAGATCCGGGCCTGAGATAATCCATTTGTAAAACACTCAGCATACAACACATGCTCTCAGATTTTCATGGAAGCATCCTTCTCCAAAGCACAATTTACATTTAAGTTTGTATGGCAAGGAATAAAATACTAAAAATAAGTGTCAAGTTTTTCTTCACTGAATTGTTCCTTAATTAGATTCAAGTGTTTTGTCTAACCATTTCAAATTCTTAGTGCTTCCTGAAAATAACAACAACAACAACAAAATTATTCATGATATCTATTGACAGAGAAGTGCCTTGAATTGATTCTGTTGGGACAACAAGAACAAGCTGTTTCCGTTTACCTGCTGGGACACGGACCATGAAAGGAAAGATGCTCTTCCCAAAGCAGTAGCCACCAGGTGGCTGTGAAGCCCAGCACAAACGCACACCACACCAGGTCGTGTCCTGCTGGGCTCTGTCCCACCCCAGAGGGAACAGGGCAGTGAGAACCCCCCCGGGCAGGACATCTGCCCATGCTGGGCTGGAGGCAGGCCCCTCACCAGCCTTGGCTCAGTCAGGTCTCTTGACATCAGCCCCGAGGACTTCTCAGGCTTACTGACCAGGCGGGGAGAAGCCTGCACACAGCCTGCTCCAGGAGCAGCAGCAGGGATGCTCCTCAGCTCCGTGGTGCAAAACGGTCCAAGCCACCGGCGTTCAAAACATTTTTGCAGGGATAGGTGGGGAGCAGGTGCCTCTTATTCTTTCTTGCCACAGTCTGTTTTGTATATACACAATGAACAAATGAATATTTTAAATGATACAGAAAACCAAAGCTTTGTCTTGGCAACAGCCATAAGAATAAAGTTCGGTGAGTAGCTTCTTCACAGTTTATGCAGAAGTACTGCTAGGTAATAAGGCTTCATGCAGGAGCCACGCACAGCCCCCAGTGGCTGCACTTGAAAATTGCTCAAGTTAACGAAGCACTTAACAGCACAACCTGAATTCCCTTACTGCTGTGGCAGTGATAACGCTGCAAATGAACAGGAATCGAACATTGCACCCACCAAGCTCAGATGCAGCTTCAAGCCATTTCAAACCCAGATGTATTAAGATCTCCCAGACTGATCAGATTCATTTTTAATTCAGAAAAAAGCATCTCCGCACCTGGGTTTTATATCCCATTATGCTTCTGGAACGACTTAAGACCGCAGTTTTAGCCAAGTTATCCTGCCAAACACAGTCTGGTGTAATCCCATTCCTGCTGATAGCATTACACAGAGAAGTTTAAGTCATCACATCCCATTAGAGTTAAACGCACTGCTAATTTGCGAAATATTTTGCCTGACCTGTCAAATTAAGTGACTACTTTCATGTTCTTTCTTCTTTTTAGCACGATAACTAATTCAAACTCATTTATTCCACTTCATTAAAACTAAAATTTGATCTGAAAAACAATAGCTGCTAAAGCCTATATTAGATCAAACATCACCTTCCCGGTGAAGCAGTCAGATTGCAGCCCAAGTCAGAATGTCATTTATTTCTAAACAAACATTGCCACCGCTGGCCATTGCTGATTTACTTTTCAGCTTCTCTGCACTCACCTTTTTCTTGTTCACACTCCTGACCTGCAAGGCCTTCCTTGGCAGCCTGGTGGTCCCTCGTGGTGCTGCTTGGATGCGGGGACACGCGGCACACCAGCCAGCCACACACATAAACCACTGCAAAGAAGCACTCCCCTCGAGCTGACACCCTCGGGCAGCCACAGAGGCACTCAGCTCTGCAGGGAGGACTGAGGAGCTTGACCTAGGGCATCAGCAGCTCTGAAGATGCAGCTCTGTGATAAATTCAGGCTTGGCACAGGGCACAAACTGAAGCCACCAGGAGCTGTTATGATTGCGTTTCCTCATTCCAGCCACCAGTCCCCATTTGGTCCCACAACTTCCAACATTCAAGAGTAAAAGAACCATAAAATAATAATGGCAGATTTCAAGAAGACTCAGCAAGCTACTACCCTAAATTAAGTGCTGCCAAGGTGAAATGTATAAGAAGCCACAGAGCTTTCTTGGCAGAAACACAGCCTTTCTCAGCCAGAAAGATGATGGCTGGGTGAAGGATCTTAGCCTTTCCCTTATATTTGCCATTACAACATTAATTCACACATCTGTATCTTCAGTCCAAATTCCCCTCTGACAAGGTTTATCAAATTATTAAAACTCTGATTGTCAAGAAAGAAGAAAAGTTCAAGTCCTCTTCTGTTTTCCCTTCACTAAAGAGCAAACCACAACCACATAGCTGCTAGCATAGTAACAAAAGCAACTGAATATTGGACAATACAGAGAGGAAAATTCAGAGGGTAACTAAGTTAAATGCTTTCATTCAGCTTGGGTCAGAAAAAATCCATCCCTAACATTTGGGTAAGCAGTGATACAGCCTTAGGGCCTTAGCTACCTCTGGAAGCCTGCTCAGGAGCCCCAGCTGCAAGGAAAAAATCAAACAACACCCCCCTGCCAAGACAGGGCAAAACCAGCAGGCCGTGGGACATTATATATCAGCCAGCTCAGCCTTGGCTTCTGGAATAGCTAGGAAAAATCAGCTAACAAGCCTCCAGCACAAACAAGGGATGAGCAACAGCTGACATGGCTCTGTCACGAGCAAACCACATTGAGCCCACCTGGCCTCCTTCTGCGGCCAGGCAACAGGATGGGTGGGCAGGGCAGCTGTGGTGGGGACCTTGACCCTGTCCCCGTCTTGTTGTTACAGGTGAGCGGCAGGAACCTGTCTTCAGGACACACAAAGAGCAATTCCGAGCAGCCCGCTGCTGACAGGCACACACCTATCAAAAGAAGCCGGCAGGGTTTGCAAAGGATCCGCCACTACTCCGAATTTTCACTAGTGATTTGGGTGATGGAACAGAGAGTATGCTTATTAAATCTCCCAATGATAGCAGGCTAACAGGGACTGCAAATACATTGAAAGACAAGATCAGAATTCAAAGTGACCTTGCCAAAGATGAAAAACAGCCTGAAGGGAGAAAAAAATAAAATAAAATAAAATAAAATAATAAAAAAGACATGAAAAGCATAAAATTCAATCAAAAAGATTGCAAAATTTTCCATTTAGAGTCTCATAAAATAGAAATACAGAATAGGGAACATAATAAGGTTAAGTAGCAATGCTGCAGAAGAGGTTCTGGGATCGGTGTGGATCACAAGCCAGACAAGAGACAGCAGCGCTGCATACCTGGGAACAAGGAGCAAAGGTGCTGGGCTCTGGCGCGCTGCGTGGAGGGGAGGCAGGAAGCATTCCTCCCTGTCTGCACACACAGGACCTGGGGGCTCGGCTGGGCTCAGCTCAGCACCTTGCTAACAGGAGAGGCTTCATGCCAGGAGGATGCTCCTGGGTGCTGCTCCGCCACCCTGCCGTGCACCCAGAGGTGGCCCCCATGGGGGCGAGGGGATATGGGCACCCCTGCTCTCAGCACACTGCTGGAGCCCAGGCAGCCCCAGAGGGGACAAATCCTGCTAAATGCTGGCCAACAGGGCAGGAAACCCGAGCTCGCCGCAAGCAGATGGCATTGCATCCTCCAAGTCTGATAACCCCGAGGCTGTCCCGGCAGTGCTCCTCTTTCTGGGTGGATTCTTTTCCCGTATGCTATGCCAGAGTCCGTGCACAAGCCTGAAGCAGCCTAAATTTTCCCAGTTTCCACCTCTATCACAAGAGCTGTTGGTTAAAATAACTTCTACCTCTCAGGAAATAAGCTGTGCAGCCACTGTCATTAGCATTAATGCAATCTTGATTACCAAACTCTGCCCTGTGGGATGCCTGCTGTTTTTCAATATTTCTGTCTTGTAACGCCATAACAGGAAAAGTGTGCCTTAATAAACGCTTACTACGGCAGTTAAGAATAAGAAATCATACTTCTCATCTCCCTCAGCCTCACACATGCATTGATTATAATCTAATGAAGTTTATAAAAATCAGGGGATGTGGCTAGAAACACTGACTAGGAAAACTCTGTGGAATACTGATAAATCATGCCTCTAATGTCCTCGTTTGTTTGCAAAAAAAAGAAATGGTGCCATTAGCTGGGATAGTTCAATCCTGATCAGTCAAAGTTGCAGTAATAAAAAAAAATGAAACTTTTAAAGGCAATGAAATTCTCTGCATTTTAACATTTATGCTGGTAAAGTCAGCTTAACCTTAGGAGAGAAATGATTAATAAAAAAATCATATTCTGTATTTTTCCAAAGATATTTGCCAAATCATTTCTTCCTCCCCTAATCCCTATGTCACAAAGCTAAGAAATAGAATTACTATTTAATTAAAGCTATGTTGGGAAGGGAAGACCTTTCAAATTAAATCTCCTGAATGCTCAGGTAGCTAAAATGTGTGTCCTGAGGCAAATGTACGGCTGGATCACGGTTTGCCTGAACAGGCTCTTCAATCTCAGTTGGCATCACAATAAACAGAGCTGGGAAAAAAAAATCATCCTCGTACCTTGCACTGCTTGAGTGCAGGGTCTGCCAGCTTTGTAAGTACCGCTGTCCTGCAATGTATTTTGTCTACGAACTGGCACGCTTCACCTTCCTTTCAGACCCCCACGTCCACAGGAGCCGCAGATGCGCTGCCTGCAGCCTCTGCCAGAAATGCTGCTCCAAAAATACGATGAAATCTGAGAAACACTAACAAATGTTGCTGAGAATGTTTGGAAATGAAGGAAAGTTTGCAAAAGATAAACAGAGATTTTTTTTAAAGTGCTAGAAAAGCTGTTGGAAGCCATGGATTTATCGATTATATTGTACAGAAAAATAGGAGAATAAATGATAAGATAGTGATAGAGGTGTCTTCAGAGTCAGGGAAGAGTTAATGAATTCCTCACTTGAAATGGTGAAATTAGAAAGTGCAGTGGCAATGTTTTCCAGGAAGGATGTTTGTATGAACATAAACCCCCCCCCAGCCTGGCACTGGAGAGAAGCCACCAGGCTGCTGGATGTCACTGCCAGATTCGCTGGGGGTGGAGAGCCCCAGAGCCATGAGCTGTAGCACCGGGATGAATAAAAGTCCTCAGCAATCAAATCCTTAAAACCACCAAGTACCACCTATACCTTTCCCCGTCTAGGTAAGACAAAGCCATCCCATGAGCATGGCAGGATTTCCCTTTCCGCTTTGGGCTGTCAGCACCTTGGGGACGTTTCATTGCCACGTGTTTGGACAGCTTTGCAGCAGAAAGATCTCAGGAACTTTCCCTGGCATTTTTTTTTCTGAAAACATATCCGCCTGTACTCATCATGACCAACTGTGCATCCCTTCCCCATGAGTAATAAAAGCAATTCACTTCAGCCAGGCTTCCAAATTATATAGGAATCATGTTTATAACAAGTTTCTATTATTTGCATGCTTTTATTAGAACAAGAATATCACCAATGAAGAACACCGTGTTCCTTTAAAATTCTGCTTTCAGAGAAGCAAACTTTGAAGGCAATCTCTGAAATATGTAATTTACAAAATTACTGTAATTGATGTAACTGTTATATTGAGAGGTGTATAAGTTCAGAAGCTTCCTATATAATGCATTTCTGTTTTAAAAATGCTATCTTCTCTTGAATATAATGGAGCATAGTTAATAAGCTGTCTTTCATCAACAACCCAAGTCAAGCAAGTGGCAGGGCCAAGTTGCAGAGCTTGTTGAACTTGTCATTTTCTCATTTGACAAGCAGATAGATGAAATAATTGAAATTAAATACCAATTAGACCAAACCTTTTTGCAGTCACCAACCTTTCTGGAGGTGTGAAATTTCACTTGCCTTGGAGTAAAATGTGATGTTGTAGCTACCCTAAAGACCAAAAAACTGCTACAAATGGGTAGAGAGCTTCTGTGCTCAGATGATACAAATTTATTTATTTTAAGGAGGAACCTCAGTGCTCTTTCCATTATGCCTCTGGAAGTTTAAAGACCAGGGAGACCTCACAAACTATTACATTACTGTTAAATAGTTAAGGTTTAACAAATTTAAGCATATGTTTGTAAGGAAGTGGCCAGCATTATAGCAAAAATTGTAGCAGACACGATACACACACATAACAAAAGTTGTTTTTCAGTTTAAAGGCAGTCACACCTTTAAAACATTTAGCGAACTGCCGTGTTTCTACTGTCAGCACTCTTCTAAAGATTGTTCAAAAACCTCTGCTGTTTGAAATGAATGTTGTTCATTGACTTGGGTGAAATAATTGGCACTATAATTTTATACCTGTCAAAAATCCAATATACACCATTGACTAATTGCTATTTTGTGTGCTCATAAAGGTATAAAATCAATTTAACTGTTCTGGAAATCAACAAATTCTTCTGCAAAACTGGGAATGGTAAACACAATTATGTTTACTACCGCCAGCCTTCAGCTGGAGTCTTTGGAGGGGGGTAAATTGCTTGCATCATATATAATCTTATAACAATTTTGAGGCCAATTTTGTGAAGTGCTTAAACCACCCTTACACTGGTGAGACCCTCGAAACCTGTTATGTTCAGTGTGAGTTCACGGTGTGCATGACTGGTAAAAGGCTTTGGCCTCCCCCCACCTGAGTCCCCGGAGATCAGCATTTTCCTTTCCCGGCCTCACATCCCACGGCTAAATCAAAGAACTTCAGAAAGCTCTACACTTTGGGGGATTTCGGTGTGTGGCTAGGTGGCACGGCACATACAAACCCTGAGATTTGCCAGGCTCCCTGATGAGATAAAAAATACCAGTAAATACCCCGTATGTCTTGTGGCCCACGTTAAATGGCCTCGTTCAGTGTCAGCAGGTGAGACGTCCAGCACGGGCTGTGGCATTACCTCCCTTCCCCCCGTGCCTCCTGTTCCAGGCTCTGACACTGCTCCTGCTGCAACAGGGAACAGAACTGCTCTGACAACATTTTCCATTAATGCCACTTTTATCAGAGCCTGGAATGAAATGAGTGAAGCTTGAAGTGCTACCATCAAATTTCATATCCGCGTATTTCAAAAAACAATGCGTCTGTCCTAATTTTACAACATGTTTGGGCAGAATATTTTCTGCTGTGAAAATAGCTTTTCCAGCCACTGACTGTGGGCTTTATTGGCAAATGAAGTGGATTCAAGAAATAAAGGTAAAGAAATACAGTTACAAACTGAAATAAAAATGTTATTATCAACAGGTAGAAGGAGAAAGGACACCATTCGCTACAGAAAATGTCTGCATGGCACAACCGAACAAGCACAGATTTCCACTGCTTGCAATAACAGTTTCACAATAAAACAAACAAGCAGGGGCACTGACGATCTAATAGCTGGGGAAAAAAAATGTTATGTACTTTATTAAATAAGTTTCTGTTTCTGCTGTATCAGTAAGTTATCACATGTCCAGCAGAAGTCAGCATCAATCCTAAGAGAAAATCTCCAAGGACACAATTAACGGATCTTGTAAGGATAACTCAGAAATTCAGATTTTTTTTTAGACATGAAGAATGGACAAATCCCATAGTGAATTATTTGCATTCCATTGGATTACTACAGTCTGCTGTACAAATCAATTACAATCCTTGATTTTCTGAACTATATATATATATATATAAAATCTAAATTAATAGAAGTAAGTTCCTTTTCTTTGTGAATACAAGGCAAAGAAATTTTGAAAAAGTGTTTTTTGGCTCAGTTACATTATCCCTTTTGAAAATCCCTCTAGCATTGTAAAGATGGTCCCTGGCCTCTGCACTGGACACAGCTAGCTCAGGACTGCTTTCTTCCAGTAACCCAGGAGGACATTTTCCTGCAAACAAGTTATATAAAAATAATAATAAAAAGCCCTTACTGCCTCACAACCCAGTGCTATGTATCCTTCAATATAAGTAATTTTACTGAAATTAACTTGAACTGCAAGGGCATAAACACCTCAGTAACGGAGGCCATCAAATGCAACACCTAACTGCTCCCGCCTGAGCCTGACACCCAGCTCCATCAGCGGTCCTGCTTTCTAGGAAACACCACCTGTGCCAGAGGGATCGGGCTCTCCGTAGAAAACCACTGCCTTTCCTGTAACACATGGTAATCCCTTCTCTTTGCATTTGCTGTCTTAATACATTTCAGCAATTAGTTCATAACGTGGCAAAGGCAGCATGAAAACAGACTTAGAGCTTAGTTTTAATAAGCATTAACACATTTATGCTGGTTTTGGCAGAGCAGCCTTCTACTAATACTTGGCTTCCCAGATTACATCCATGAAAATTAATGATCTGCCACCAAACTGGCCTGTGTTCTAATGAAGCAGTTAGTCAAGTGCCAGTAAAGTCAGGTGTAAGAAGCTGCCTCTTCCCATCCGCAGTAAAGCCTTTCCCCCTATTTTGCTAACAAATTAAATTAGTTGAAAGTAAAAATTTAATTACTGTCATGCACCATCCTTGTATTTGTGATCAAATAAGTGTGTCTCGGTGAGCTCTGTAGTCCCTTTCGCTCCTGAAATGGGAGAGAAGATAGCCCAAGCTGAGTATCAGAACAGATTTATAATTATTGTTGCCTCCAAGCAAAGTGTTCCCAAGAAAAAGGAAGAAGAAAACAAACAAACAAGTCCAAGCAATTTTAAAACCTTTAATTTCTTGCTTTACAGTCCTGTGGAATTATTTTCCTTTTATCTTGCTTTCAGTTATATTTCTTAAAACAGTCCCTGAAATCTCAGTCCAGGCTTTTTTCCTGCCCCACCAGAAGGGTGCATGTGTGGCACAAACACGTCCCTCCCCTGAAGACCCCGTGCCCCAGACAGCTGTGACCGTGTTATTTGTGTCCCTGCCTCTGAAATCAGGACGAGAGCTAACAGCAGCGTTTAGCACTTCACTGACAGGCTGCAACCACAAATCAGCTAACCAAGCATGTAAGCACTAAATATATAGCTTTGTAATTGTTTGCGGGTGATGGTGCATACACACAAAAATTGAAACTCTGCCCATCCTGCCTCGCATTTGGAGGGTCCTTTTTCAACCTATTATAACGCAGCACAGCCTCACGACCTGTGCACAGCTTTCAGACAAACCAGGGAAAAACCAAATGGTTGCTGCCCAGCTGCCATAATTCAGGAGAACACACGGTGAGAAGCTGCCAAGCTCCAACAGCACGCCTACCAGCAGGTTTCTGCCCCGTTGCCATCGGCAGTAGCTGGCTGCCTCCCGCAGGGCTTGGGCAGGAGGTGCTGGCCAGCAGCAGTCACCTTGCTCGGGGGGCTTGTGCAGGGGAGGGGGCTGCAGCCCTCTCCAGGGATGGAGGAAACACCAACCTGCTGGTCAGCATGAGGATATTCGTATTTTGAAAGCAAAACACACAGGATGCAGAGAGGCCCGGCCACGTCCTGCCCCTGCCATGCCCCAGCTCCCACCTCTTGAGGCACCTCTTCAGCTGCTGGGCTGTGGGACACTGGGCTCAGAACCGACAGCACCGCTCTCCCCCCGAATGCTTGCCATCAGCTCATCCATCAAACAAACCCCAAGCCTCATCAGCTTGCGAGAAGCCCTTTTTTCATCTGTAACAGAAAGACACTTCACAGAAAGCTGGAAAAACAGTTATGTGGTTCTCTGCACTTTCCCTCACTCTTTGGTGTGATGGCTATCATTGTGGTAATGACTTTTTTTTTTTTTTCCCAGTGCTGATATGTTTAACGTTTCTCAAATCCTCTCTGCAGGAGAAGGTGCCATGTCACATGGCAGAACGGAATTAATGCACGGCGGAGACACTCGGCACGTTCTCCTCCCAAGGCTGTTATTTCACTGCTTTGCTTTCCTCATTAGTTGTACTGGCAACAGAAAGGCTGGAGCAAAATCTGTGGGTTCTTCACACCACTGATAACCCAGACAACATTATTTATTTGTATTGATAATTAAAATGAAAATAAATAGCAAGCAGGGACTTTGTCCCTTCTAGGTCATTGGAAGTTAGGTGCCACAGAGTCTCAGGCAACTTGGGGAGTTTCTTCTTCCTTAAATCATAGATATTTTCAATACTTTGCTAAAAATGTGATAGCAAAAGGCCTTTTCAGTTTCCAAGGACAGCGATGTGTGTAGGACAGCAGTCCTGTTGCATGGTGGAGGGGACCGAGGTAAGCTACAACCTGTTGCATGGACTCTGCTTTGGGTATTTTCCATTGGAGCCAACAGTAAAAATTACAGAGAACAACCTGAAATCAGCTTCCATTTTAGCAATTCCCGGGGGGCAAAATCCAGTCCCAAGCCACTTGTTTTCCAAAAACACCTCTCCCACCTTGAGCAAACACCAGCTAATCCCAACAGGACAGCACACACGGTATTTACACAGCAGCAGAAGTGAAACAACTGGATGTTTAATATTCCCCTCTACCTCCAGCAGCACGCACATCAGCGTATTTTTCAAAACTGCTCCTTTGTGAATATGCATGAAATGCTTGTAGCATGTGGAACAAGATCCTCTTTCAATGGGTAGCCCATTTTTCACACACAAAAGAAAAAACAGCATTATTTTTCTCAAATAGCCAAACACATGCCATTGTGTTTTACATTCGGAGTGTATTGCCAAATGCCAAACTTTGAAATCCTTACATTCAGACGGCTCTATCAAAGTTCCAGTACCATTTGAGGAATCAAAGTTCCAGTACCATTTGAGGATTTATTTATTTGTGGTCATTAGGTCCTAGGAGCAAAATGGTAATCCAGTGAAGCAAATATTAATCCAGACCTAAACCAGCCAGATAATAGTATAGAGTACACATCTTTGTATGTGTTTTTTGTTTGGTTTTGTTTTGTCTTGTGTTTTTTTTTTTTGTTTTTTTTTTTTCCCAGAACCTTTATTTTCAGGTTTCACATAACTGTCCCTCTCTCTATCCATGCGGACCAGGCACTGGCCCCAGGTCCCTCACCCACTGACCCCAAAAATAATAGCCTCAGCCAGAGCAGTGGCAGGGAGAGGCACCAGCTCGTATATCATACCGCACATCTTCATGTGACATTCAGAAATTCACGAGTTAGATGACACCATTTGTTTGTAAGATGGCATGTGTTCACAGTTCCTTCGGCTTTTTGCTGTTTCCAGACACAAGATGGGAGCTGTTCTAAAGGTGTCCTAAATTATGGCCTGCATAAGCTGTAATCATCGCCACAAAGGTGAGTGACACAATGATAGGCAACTTGATGTTGCTTCAAGAAATATGTTTTATTAGCTGGGTAGTATCATCAGCTCTGTTCCAGGCATGTGTTGGGGTTAGAAACTTCATTCTGTGATTTATAACAGTCATTACTTCTAAAGCAAATAGTTGCCTAGATACATAAGAAAAAGAATCACATATCCATCGCGGTGCAATTATCTATTTTGCCTAAAGGATTTTTACTTCGTGGTACTTTTCTTGCCCCTCCCCAGCAGTTCTCTGCTTAGGATTCCACACGTGGCTTGTTCCTCACATGCGGTTATCCTGGGCACGGCTGGCTCCACACCTCGGGTTTTCCTTCTTACTGCTCCTGCTGCTGTAAAAATGGTTTGGTTTTTGTTTGCTTGTTTGTTGTTGCCACTGCTGTTATTTTAAATTAACATTTCATAAGAAATTTTGGCACCAAAATTCAGAAACTTAGACCTAACATTTTCTGCATAGCATACTGCTGAACCCCCTGAAGCTTTCTCCTTGCCCTACAAGTGTGGTTTGATGTCAATCCTTACACCAAAGGCCCTTTCCTTCCTAAATCCTGGTGTTGAATTCTCGAAGAATGGCATCCTGGTGTCTTAATGTCTGCGACTTCTGTCTTTTCTTGTTCAGCCTCAAAACAAGTCTGTCCCTCACTGTGCTTCTGTCCTCTCCATATGCCTTCTCACCACCCTGTAACACAAAAAGAACAATATCCTCCAGTTCCCCAGAAGATAAAGATAATGGCTTGGATGGTTTTCCCTTTATTGCAAGAATTTCTGTTAAGGAATGAGAGCTCGGGAGAATGAACTCTACAGGTGTTTTTTAAAAATAATAATAATAATAATAAATAAATTAAAAATAAATATATATATATAAAAAAAAAAAAAAAAAACAGGACACACGACGTTAATGCCCTCTAATTTCACTCCCAGGAACCATGCCAGGAAACATAGGAGCAACGCACACGTAGTACAAGGGGCCTTTAAGCATTTCACTTGACACTCGTGCAGTGGAGTACACAGCCTTGATTTTTGGCTGGAATGGACATAATGAGGGCAATGAGCGGTGTCCTTTCAGAAGCCATCTCAGAAACTGCGGGAAATGACTTACTGGAAGCACTTCAGCCATTGTACTTCATCATGCAGAGAGGTGTTCACGCGATTTTTAAATTCCGTTTCATTTGATCTGTCTTTCCTGAAAGCTGCCCCGAGTCCTGCTGCCTCCCAGCAGGGCGAATGCCTGCTGTTCGCTTTACAGGGCTGAGCACCTGCACCGGGACAGGCACTGGGGGTGCCAGCCTCCTGCATGGTGTCTCTGTGTCGGAGGGAGAAAGGGGCACTGGGGGTCTCAACGGCAAATACTGACTTGAACTGCAGAGGTGGGGAAAAGGGGGAAAAAGCAGAGCCAGCAAATGGAGCCATTGCCCTGAAAGCAGTGTGCAGCCACGGAACGGCTTGACCATGGCAGCGTGTGGCAGCACCCAGGCTGCGGTCACTGCGGGGGGACACATCCGTCACCGAGAGAGCTGCTCTCTTATCTAACACGCTGCCTGGATGGAGCCCTGAGGGAGCTGGTGTCACCGAGCTGGGGCAAAGCAGGTCTCAGGATGAACTCTCCGGTCCCGACAAAGCCTCCTAGATCTCATTTGTAAGAGACTTCCACATCTGCAAAAATCCGGTTATACCTTTGCAATCTTGTGTGGCCTCCCAAATAATTCGGTTTCTCAGAAGGAAACTACACTAAATTACAATGATCGGGCAAAATGAATTAGGGACAGACGTTTTCCAAAAGAATATTTTGGCATGGTTATTTAAACCTGGTTATTCATTTGTTAAGAAAGATGTCCTGTCACTTTGTATTCTGCAGAGAACAAATATCCCATCACTGTTTCTTCTACCCGAATGGTGAAATGTGACGTGGCACTTATAAAGACAAATGGGGGCCATGTCCCACTGCTGCTGTGGGGAGAAGGGGGAAAGGGACATGGTGCTAGCCACAGAGAGACAGCAACGGGCATCTGTTGTGTGTGCACCCTCCCACGGGGTCTGAACCTCTGCAAGTGCTGCCCTGGTCACCCAGACCTGGCACTTTACAGACAACTCTGATTTTGGCACATCCAATGTCCATCCTGATTTACACCTGAATATGCAGGTGAGAATCAAGTTCAGCAAGGCACATTGAAACCAGGCAGGGAGGTTACACACAGGGCTATGCACACGTTGCTTACACAGGGCTTAGCAAATCCAGAAATCCCCACAAAACATTATAAAAAGCCTTTCCCTGCTTCTTCTGCTCCCCCTTGCTGCACTGCATCACTCCTTGCAGATGCTGATGCTTTTTATTCCTGCCTCGTGCTTGCTGGATTGACCTGCTCCCTTTGTTAAACATCAGGCAAATTGCTGACAATTTGTATTAAATTCCTGAAAGTCTCTCTTTTGTTTCAAAAATCTTTGGCTTGCTCACACAGAAAACATTTTTAAAATTCCCCTTCAGTAAATCCTGTATCTCATCCAGGGGACCAGAAGCGTTTACTGCCGCCGCTTCAGCGCTCGGCTCCTCTAGTGGCAGCCTATGGGAAGCAGATTCATGATCCAACTGAGCCCAGGGCATCCCTGCAATACACAGGGGATGGAGCCCAACATGAGGTAACCACCATGCTTCTGAATCTGAAGCACTTAAATCCATTGCAAGCTCTATGGAAATGCACAAAATTCGTTTCAAATCTAAAAGCAAGTTGGGATGGAGCGTGACCGTCAGCCATGCCTGTCCTAGCAGCACTCGGACAAGTCACACGCACTGGCATGTTGTACCCAAAAACTTCTCAAAGCCTGGGTGTAAATCCACAGGAAAAAATCCACAGGAAAAACCACCTCTTCAGCCCAGCCTCTTGCTGGGAGCGAACTGGGGCACTTCTAACACACCGCTACGTGCAGGAGAGCTCCAGGAGACGGGCTGCAGACAAGTCTGAAACATACATGAATTACAGCAATTAAATAAATGAAATAAAAATATTGTGTCTTTTGTTTTCGATCAGAAGCAATGGTTAGTTAGGAACTATTGATTTCACTTCAATAAGAATTACATGTTTTTTTTTATTGAAATGTTCATGCCTAAGTAGTCAAATGTTAATATTTTAGTAATCTTTACATATGTTCCTACCTCCTCTGTGTTTTTTTTCAAGTCTACATTACCATCCATTTGGCCTCTTATTTTTTTATTACTTATCCTAAACACTAGTTGTGCTGAAAAATCACCAGTAATTCACATAAAATATAGAGCTGTTACTTTTCTTTTCTTAAAAGAAGCATAATAATTGCAAACTGCAACTACTGGAGCTGAAAATAACTCTCCAGACTGTTGCACATGCAGAATTAGATTAAAATGAGTTCATTTTTTTAAATGACCTGATAATTTGTAGGATAAAAAAAAAAAAAAAAAAAGTATCTAACAATTTTCATCAGTAGAGAATGCCACAGTCCTTAAAGCTATGGAGAAATGCCTTCCTGCATGCAGATGAGGCAAACACGACCTATATTGGCCAGACTAACCCAGCACAATGAGAGGGTTGTAGACCATGTTGAAATAACCACAGCTCTGTTCTCCTGGGAAAAAAAAAAAAAAAAAAAGCAGAGGGGCAGGAGTGATGCAGCTCGTACCACTTAGTGCAGAAGAAATTCTAGACAACTTGTCTCAAAACGTAAGGAGAAAAGGACAAGTAATGGAACTTGCAAGCCGAGGTCAGTCAGTCTTTCTCTCTCACCTCTGTGCTCATTTTCTGCAGCCTTGCAAACGTCACAGCAGCTCGTGTGGCAGCAGCAGAAGAGGGAAAGGTTTTTCAGGTCGATGGTTTGCTTTGACCAGGGGAGCAAATATGACCAAACATTGAATTTGTTGGCCGGCGCCATCAGATTTCTCTTAACCAGCATCCCCAGAGCTCCTGCAGGTGCCGTGAGAAACATGCAGGCAGCTGCAGGACAGAGCTCTCGCTTGCACAGCCCGTGTAAAGCACAAACAAGATCACACGGGTCATTGGCGTGCGTACAAATGTCCCCATTACACGAGGAGTATCAAATCACTCAGACCTCAGAAAACCTTACGGGGACACACCAGTCCCAAGAAAGGCAGCTTTATGACTCATTAACTGCTTGACAGTTCTGGAGCTCCTGGTAACCACACCGCTGTTTTGAGTAAACCTCCTAAAAGCAGCTCGGGCCAGGCTGCTGAGAGGAAAGCCTCACTTTACTGAGCCAAGAACTTCCTCGTTTCCTGGAGTTTAGAGGCCAAATCCTGAATGAGAGGACACGGTGTTAAAGCCTGTGTTTCCAGAGATTACTACAATGAATTACTGTTGCAGCCAGGTACGACTGTTTGCAATAATAAATTCTGGCTAATTTTACAGGTAACCTGTAGTATTGACAGTATTACTGAAATCCCCTTGAGTGGGCTTTACCCGTTTATAAATATATCCAATTATCACTTATTTGATGAGATTTAATTTAAATCTAGCAAAAAAAACAATCCCAAGTGAGTCATCTATTATTCATAACTTAAGATGGATTCAGCCTCCATATCACAACTTTTCCTCCTCCTCCTTTTTCAGACCCATTGCTTCCACATAAATTAAGTCATTCACTACATACATCCAAGTCAGATTTCCTTTTAGAAAGCCATATTTTAGAGAAAGCAATTACTTTTGGTCATTGATAGATTACCTAAGCTTTCAAAGACCCCCAAAACAGAAGGCTTCAGATGTTAATTTGAACAAAAGTTGCGCTCTGATAATAGCTTGCTGTGGGAGAGATGACAAAATGGGGATCACCATCTGAGGAGCCTTAATCCCTCAAGGCGCAGCGATGGGCGCTTGGGGCTGTGTGCTGAACGGGGCTGGGCTACTAATGGTGCTAATTGCCACCACCCCACTGTCCTGAAGTGTGACAATTAGTGTCGGCAGAGGCTGCCTCCTGGGTCACGAGCAACCCCTGAAGAACCTCGGACGTGCCCAGGAACATCAGGGTAACGGGTGTAGCTCAGAGGTCTTCTGCTGACATTCAGGGTTCTCCATGCACTGGTCTCAAGGGCTTTATTAAAAGCGCAGCTCGAGAAGACTTTGTTTCTCCTTAGAAATTCATATTTTAATTTATAGCCACAGCTCTTTCAGACAAAACAGCACTGTGTACAAATAACTTACAAGAAGCCTCGTTGCAGTACATTCGCTGCAATGCTGTGAATTAAACTGTAGCACCACAGGAAAACAGAGCCACATTTAATTGAGTTAGGGAAGGACAATTTATCAACTGGCTTGGAGGATGCGCACATCCAAATGAAGATGAAAACATGACTCATTCCAGAAACTGCACAAAGCAGAAAGTGCTGTTGATCTATAGCCTACAGTCTGATTACATTAAATACGTACTTTGCTGCACGTATTACAGGACGAAGGGAGCCATCACACACTCTGCTGCTTATTCGCCGTCGGGCAGAGGTGCAGCAGGTGGTGTGCATGTAGCCGCCCCACGGCCATGGAGATCCTGCCTCACCTGTGCAGAGGAGGGGGAAAATGGCCAAAAAAAAAATTGTGCTTGTCAGTTAAACCTCTCCATAGATCGCATCTTCCTCCCTGGATCTTTCCTCCCTCTTTTTCCTCCTTAGTTGCTTGTACTTGTTCACACATTTCTCATTTTGCTGTTCCTGTGCCTTCTGTGACCTTGTTGTGGCTGCTTAAGCAGCCTCCATGGGGACATTCTTCTAATTTCCGTGCATTTGACTGTGGAGTTTTCTTGACTGAAGACCTACCCTGGCTCAGGCACCGGCCTGGAGCAAGTTAATTAACCCCAGTGCCCCGAGTTTTGTCTCTGTGATAATGCTCACCTGTGCTGCGGGAGACCGATGGGCTGAGAGGATTTATTAGTGTTATTAATTAAACATCGCTACAAAAGCCTTACCCTGGAGGAAAAGGATCGCAGCTGCTTTCCTGCAGCCCGTGGTCACTCCGTATTTCATGCAGACACAAAGGGGAAGACAGGCGGACGACCTGCAGGACAGAGGTGGGACCAGCAGGACAACCCCTGCCACCGGGCTGGTTCACCCCCGGGAAATGGGGCCAACAAGCACAGAAAGCTGCTCCCTTGTAACATCACATTACAGCATCTCTTTACTCATCCACTTCCCTAAGACGAGAATAATTGCCTCCCTGCTGGATTTCTAGAAGCTTTGCCACAAATGTCCTTGCCAGATTGAAACCCTTATCATCCCACCTGGCTGTCCCACCATCGCAGGGGCCCAAACAGCCTCTGCTGACAACCTAACACCATGACGCTTCTTTAGCTGACTATTTAAACACAGCATAGCTTTTAAACACCGCCGTGGAGGTGCAGGATCTCTCAGAGGAACACGCATTGCCCTGCAGCCCACCACGTGCTGCAAACCCCAGCGCGCAGGGACGCGCACGAGGTGCTGCTCTCAGCGCCGACACACCACCATGCTGCCCCGCAGACACCTTCCACTGCCTCCGATATCACCCAGACGAGTCCCGTTTTAAACTGTACAATCAGGGATACGTGGATCTAATTAACAGTAAATCAGAAGCCAATTAAATAAAGGCAGAAACTATGTGCTTTTCAATGATCCTAAATCAGAGGCAATGACTCATCCTAAGGACTCTAAGTGAGGATGTTAAATAGCGTGATGGAAAAGAAGCCTTTCTGTACCAGGGTGGAAAATTTTGTGCCACCGCATTCTTTAGCTGTGGTTACTGAACAATTAGCCTGCACCCTTATTATTACTTAGAAGTATTTGCCATTAACTCCGATAAAAGAGATCGTAAGAGGCATGGATTGTGAACAATAACAGACCAAAAAATGCGCTGCTTAGAGACCGTACTATGGATATAATACTCAAATTTCTGTCCGAGTCCCATATAGGATAGACAGCTTAAATCATTCAATATAAGCAAAGTTGTATTGCTTATTTGGCTTTGATCTTAGAGCCAAAAGACTGACGTGCTAGTGACTCTGTTAAAAATTGCCTAAAAAGGGTAACCTTCCACTTTTTGACCACTAAGCTCAACTCATTTGCACCACACTTGACCAGACACATTTCTTTTGTATGCTGTCAAGATTACAACCTTGTCACAGAAGTGAAAGTCAGAGCTAGGTGGGGAACGTCAAGCAGCCTGTGATCATCGCTGACACGTTGTAATAACGGCCCTTTGGAAGCAATCTTCTAGCCCGCAATTCACAAAATACACTCCTGCAGCTCACTGGAACAAAGGTTTGCTCTTCTCCTCTTTGTAAACAAAGTATTTTCAAATTATGCAGGAGAGGACTTTGACTCATCTGGCCTTTTGTCCGTCAGTCTACCTGCTGTCACAAGGAGAAATCTTTATTCTCATTGGACTCATTAATTTTACTTGCTTGATTAAAAGAAACTGAAAATCTTTGTGTCTGATTTATGCATTGCCTCGGTTCCTAAGTTTCAGGTTAGCACCTGGAGTTCAACACTACTCAAGATCCATCGGAGAGTCAAATATTTTTAGATGTTTGCAGGCTGAAGTTGTTTATTCCAACTAAATACCTATAGATAGACAAGTGTTTATTCAAAATAAAAATTAACAAATCCCATCAGTAATTATAGCTCTACCAAATACTTAAAAATTTATACCATGTATTGTGGCACTCTGTGCAGTTAGGTGACCTTAAACAAATCTTCAACATTGCTGTTTAAGGTGGCCAGATAATTATTTGATTATTATTTCATGCAAATGAAGAGACAGCTTTCCTAAAATAGCTGATTTTCAATTTCATCCTTATTTGCACACCGCATGAAACCATGACATTTCAGAGTTCTCCAGAGTCTTTCACACTGCCTGGCACCATTACATGTTGTTATCTGACTCTTTTTTTCTTCTTAACTTATTTCCCAGATCATTTTTTGTTATTACCACAGCTGAATTGGTATATCACTTAAGTGCACACCATTTCATGCAACACCACGTCAGGAGGTGAATACAGAGACAGCCGAGCTGCGGCGGGTCTCCTCCCTCCAACTACAGTTTTGAGGGGGGAAACAACAACAGACTTCTTGTAGGAACAGCAAAACTGCTTGAAATAAACACAGCCAGGAACCCGCCAGAATGGGGACACAAACGCACACATGTCATTCACACCCTTCCTGCTAGAGAGCTGCCCACGTCCCAGAGCATAAAAATTGGCAGCAGTTCTCCAGCATGGAGCTAATTTGTAAGGCTTTGATTATCGGTCTGTCCAGTTCTCTCCTGTTTGCTGCAGAGCCTTCGAATCCTCTTCTCCCTGGACAAGATGAATAAGCAAACAAAGAAATATATTGGAGTTTTAATTATTGGAGCATCTCCAATACTGAGATCCTCCAGTAAAAAACCTGCTTTCCGTATGTATTAGATGCACCCGACGGCACTTCAATAAGCGTACAAATTCACAAATTGTTATGTCCATATTTTTTAAAAGTTCTGCCACTCCTTATTGTTTGTAATGCAAACAAAGCTTTTCTCTTGTGATCTGGCCATTTCTCCTCCTGGATCACTGGTGCTTCTCACCTGCCCCCGTGGCGTTGATGCTCTCCCGGCAGAGGTCTGCGCCTCCCTGCAGGAGCCTCCGGAGCTGCCCTGGGAGGATGCACAGCCTGTGCAAGCTCCTCGGGGCCATTCTCTCTGATTTGGAGCATCAGACGCCACAAAATTTGCACTAAAATTAGCTTATTAGCAAGGGACTTAGATATGCAATTACTACAAATGAAGTGCCCAGCGCTTTGTCACTGAGTTGGAATTAGTTCACGAGGAAAGCTGGCAGGGTCCCCCTGTGCAGGCAGGGGAACAGAGGCTGAGGGAGGGGGTGCAACCTGCCAACAGTTCCCCAGCAAGCCCATGGACAAGGAGGGAAATGCCCACCTCTGCAGTGGTGTCCTGGCTTATCACCAAGTCATCTCAAAAGCTCTGGCATCTCATCTGTGAGACAGGTACAGCCGGGTAAAAGAAAGGCTCATGTTTGCTTTTGATAATTTAGAGAATACTGTACTTGAAGAAGCACCAGAAGTACACACTCCTCCTCCTCCGAACAAGGGTGAGCAAAAAACCTACAAGGAATCTTCCTGTAAAGCCCACGTAGACAAGGAGCCCAAACAAAAGAGCACAAAGGCCAGGGCAGATAACACAGAGCAGAAAAAGGAGCATTGAGGGAGAGGCTGCGGATTTCTAACAATGCCAACAAAACGCATGTTTCTGTACGAGGTCTCCGGTACTCAATAGGAAGTTCTGCTTGGGAAGCTGCATCCTTTTCTCTAGGTTATTAATATTTGTATTTGAATAAGTACCCAAAATCAAATAAAAGCTTCAAGGTCAACAATCTTTTTATAGCAGCAAAAGCCCAGGAGAGGAATCCAAGCAATTATTCTTAGCCAAAAGAGCAGTCAGCTCAAGTAAGTGTGTCAAAACCTCCAAATTGTCAGCAATGAAATCGTATGTCATCTAATAATGACGATAATTACTAGGACAGCAATTTAAAGCTCAGTGTTTTTACAGTGCCTAATTTAACAAGTGCAGGTTGCTTATTTGTGCCATTCCAGACCGAGAAAGCGTTTGTCTGGGTTTGTTTTGGACTCTGGGAGATGAAGACTATTTCTGGAAACCATCACGCATGTTCCTTTCAGGAAGAGATGCTGACAAAGACACAACTGCAATAGGCAGAAAGTTTGCAGATGTCAGTCTGTATTTACAAAAGAAATGGAAGAACTAGGAGCAGAGGAGCGGCAGGCTGGAGGAAACAAAAGTCAGGGTTTGGAAGACAGCTTTTTTTCTGATCAGCAGTCATCCAAGCGCATTCCCCATGTGGACATCATTCCAGCATCTTCTCTGCATCTCTCAAGTTAGAGGCAGAAGCTGGGAAGCCTATTTACATGTGAGAAGCACTAATAAATACCTTTAACATCAAACCCAGCACTGCCAGGACGGGCACCCCGGGGCTGGGAAGCGGCACCGGCAGCAGCACCCATCCCACCACTGCCTACTGGAGCCCTTGGCTTTCCTAAGGTGAGAAATGAAGCTCGCTGAAAGCTGCCAAAATCACCTCTTCCCAGGGGCGAGCAGAGATCAAAGACAGAACATTTCTTCAGGCCAACCCCAAAAGGTCAGCTCTTTGAAGAATCCCCAAACACCGTGCCCTCTTTACTAATAGCAGTGTTTGCAACCCTCCGAGGCTTCTGGCACTACCCAGCGCTGTTTTACCCACTAGTTTTCCCCAAGTAAATTATTCCACCAACCTTTTGCAGTAAAATGATGAATTAACCAACTGTTAAGCCCTCGCCTCATCCCTGGAGAAGCCACGCTGTGCAGAGGAGCCTGTGCTCGAGTTGCCTCCAACTGTTTGGGAAGGGGGAGTACGTGGGAGCTCTTATGTAAGGTCCTAAAATATGAAACAACACCCCCCAATGAATGAAGTCATCCCATTCACTTCAGTAGGTGCTAGTTTAGACTTTTTTTCCCCCCTCTGTAATTTAAAATAGCAAAAGCAATGAATGATACTGCATTTTTTATTTTTTTGTAAGTCTGGGCGCAGTGACTCACATCCAAACTGCTAAAAGCCCGCTCCGATGCCATTTAATTATTACGAATTTCACATTGCCCGCTTCGCCCATGTTTAAATGGGCTAACCAAAGCACAACACAAGTGCCTGCACACTCCTCCCTGCCTCGCCACGTGCACAGCAAACACAGCGCCTGTGCCTGCCACGGGAGCAGGATGCGCTCGGGCTCTGCCCCGTGTTCTGCTGCTGCCCCGTGGCACATCACCGAGCAAAACCTCGCCTGACTGCAGGTCCCACAGCATTCCCCGGGCAGCTGCTTACATCCACATTTGCTTTGCACAGCACAAAACGTCCCTGAGGTGCTCTCTGCTGCTGGAGCTGAACCTGCAGACTCCCGTCCTGCTCAGTGCTTCACAACCCCAGGAACACCTCGCCCGTGCCAGCAGATATATTCGCTTCTATGAATAGTTTTCACATCAAAACAGTCTGCAGGACAAGACCTGACCCAGCCAATTTTTCAAAATGTAAAAACTGGAAAATGGAGCGTGTCTCCACCAGGAGATTTCAGGTCTCTTGTCTAAATTGGGACTGGACTCACACCGTACCGACCTGGGAAGCCTTCCCATTTTACGACTTACTAAGCTAATGGTTTGCTTTTCCCCCGTAAAGCTGGAGAACTGCATAACCTGCAATATCCACAGGGACAGACTTCTCTTAAATTTAAAAAAAAAAAAAAAAAAAGTATAAATATTTAATAAAATGTTTACATAACTCCACAGCATGAATCTCACGGATCTGATTAGAGGAATAAGCAAATTGGCACACTGCAAGGGCCCTGTTTAAGGCTCAGGTTGTCACCTGTACTTACATATTCAGTATGAAGGCTGGATGTCTAGTTATTTCCCTGACCAAGGAACTTAATGATCTGCAGTTCCTGTATAGTTACCGAAATAAGACACTGGAAAAAAAAAAAAAAGAAGCTCCTAATTGCTGCCATTTGCCTTTCCTATGTCAATTGATTGGGGGGGGGGGGGGGGAAAAAAACCCTGAAAAAATTAAGATCAGTGTTTACATCGCTCAAAGAAAGGTGCTGGAAGTCCCGGCAGCCTCCAGGGCACTCAGCATCTTGGCAAAGCTGGCCGTGGCTCAGGCTGAGAGGGAGCAAGCGCACATTGACAGTGCACGTGGCAACTTTATTACCCAGGAAGGAAATCAGTCCATCCCAGGGGAATTAATGCAGTGAGGGGCCTCTTTTCCACGAGAGCTGCAGGCAAGGCTCCCTCACCCCAGCCGTGGCTGTGCTCCCAGTGCCCTGCCCCCGGCATGGGGAGGGTGCCCTGGGTGTCCAGCTGCATCCACCCCCCAGCAAAAATGGGTGTTAGTGCTTGCTCTGGAAGCCTGGGAGGGCTCATGAAGGTGCACACTCAGAAATGTGTGAGATTATTTAATCAGCATCAGCAGGAGGTGAGAGGCTGGAGCAGCCCTCCCCAGCCACAGGTGTGTGGCAGTGACACTGGTGTGTCACCCACCTCAGGCAGGTTAATTACGGATTGGCTTCCTCCTGTGGCAGGGTTCCTGCTGCAAAGAAGCAGGAGCAAAGCCAGGATGCTCTGGCACAGGAGTTTATTCTGAATTTCACTGCGGAGGCACATGGCAGCACACGTTCACGAAGGAGAACAGACACGGGAGATTTGGGATAAAAAGTTAAACATTGCTAATACTAAATCATAACAAAAACAAGCAGAAGCTGGAAAGCACACCAGTGAATATCTATACAGAGAAGGATTTCATAACCAGGTTCCCTGAAGCCCAGCACGCCTCACGCGGTGCGGGTCGCGCAGAGCCCCAGCAGCGTGCACAGCGGGCGTCGCGCCGGGACAGCCAGACCCAGAGCCCACGGGCTTCCCACAGAGACAGCACAGCAAGGCTGCAGGCTGCTGGCTCCAGAGATTTCTGAAAGCAGCTACTGCTGGCGAAGAGAAATGATCTACTGTTATGTCAAAACAAAAACAGTCTGAGCATTTTGTGTAAGAAACAGCGCTGATGAAAGCAATGGATCTGGCTGGGGCGAGCACGCTGTTGTCAAACACCGAACGGAATCAGGACATCTATTGACATGAGATCGGTATGTTTGCCTTGACTGCGAACAAATATTTGGCATTTCCCAAAAACAGGCTGGCTGCAGCTTGGCAAAGCCGCGTGGTTTCTGCACAAAGGAGCTGCGATTCCCCTTCTCCCTTCACAAGGCTTTCCCAGCGAGCGCGTCTTCACGCTGCTGGCTGCGCGACAGCCCCGCCGGCGGGGCAGCATGGCCACCCTGTCACGTTATTCTCTAGGAAAAAAAAAAAAAAATGCTGCTGGGTGTGAGTTTGCCTCTCTGGTGAACCCCAGGAGCCATTCACATCATCGGCTGCAGAACCTCGAGCTCCTGCAGCACTCCTGCTGTGCTTCAGCATCTCGTCTCATCGGGCCAAGGACCAAGCCCCAGCCAGTCTCAGCCTTCCTTTCATTTTCGTTTTCATTGCAGAAGGCTCCAGTGAGAACATTTTTCTATTTGATCCGAACAGGAGATGACACAAGTGTTTTTCAAAGAGATTTCAAAATAGCTTTTCACAGCCAGGCTGCCTGGGATGGGAAGTGGAGCCCTCGGCGTGCCAGAAGGCCTCCAAGTCAACTCTTCTGCCCTCCGTAGCCTTTGCCTCACTGTCTACACATAACATCACCCACGCGTATTTTATGCAATGGTTTTTGTACTGCAGATTCGGCTGCTCACAGCTTACACTGGTAAGGAGTGTGCTCAGGAGGCTTCCAAACCCCCAGAGACTCGTGGTCCCCACGAGCACTGGGAAAGCCATGGCGTTCAAGTTTGGTTTCAGCATTTTTGCACTCTGGCTGCCAAAAGTAAATTACTACGAAAAGTGCTTGCTGTATATGTGTGAGCTGGTGTAAAACTGCATATTTTGGTGGTCAGTGCAAAATGGGAAAATATGAAGAACCGGACTAGAGAAGGGGCTGGCCCAACTCCTACCTCCGTGCTTGGGAAGCCACCAGCACGTGGAAGGAGGTGAAGCGATGAGGGCAGGGGGGTGTCCGGCCATTTGAGAGGCCTCACCTTGCTTGTCTGCAAACTGCTTGAACAGTGGAGCTCAATATCCTCTCTGAAATATTTGTTTTTATAGGTTTTCTTGCCGTGCTTACTCACAATCCTTTGTTGAGTCCTGAGTATTATGGTCTCAGTGTGGCAGGAAATTCGGTTATTTGATTACACGCCGTTTCTAATTAAGCTGGCACTCCGATATTCTCAATGTGATCAAGGTCTCAAGTCTGTACTGGAAAAAGCTCAATCTCTTCGCTTTAAATATAGCTTTGGTAGTGACTTTCCTGTTGCCAATTAGAACATGCGCACACGTTTGCTTTTGCAATTCAAGGCAGCGAACGCAGGAGTTCGCCCTCTGCCTCTGGCGGTTTGCCATACTTCCCTCCAGCTAATAACATTCTGTCTGGAAACAACCAAGCCGATAATTTGCACCCATCAACCTTGTGTAACGTAATGTGCCAGCTATTTAGTAATGGAAAATTTATCACTCAACAAGAGTCAAGGATCTTGTACCAAGCAGTACTCCCACTTCCCGATTCCTGTCATTTCACTTGCTCTACACAATTTGCCAAAACATCTCACTCCCTGGTCTCTCCAAAGATTTAAGGCCAACATTTTCCCTGCAGCCCGAAACAGCACAAAGCTAGAAACACCAAAACCCTCCTTCCAAACAGATGCATTATGCTCGTCACAGAAAACCAACCCTAAATGTATCTGTAACACCTAGCCGTGCAACGTGTAGCAGAATCCTCAGATGTCAGCAGTGAGTGCAAACGAATTTCAGCACCGAACCTGGACACCAAAGCCATCACCCACTGCCGGGGGACACCAGCACCTGCCTGGGTGCGGGAGGGGAGGAACGGGGAGGGCTCCGGCCACACGTCGTGAGAGTGGTGCCGATGTCCAGTAACAAAACACAGGGAATTCATCATCATAACGAATGACCGTGAATCCAATTCCTTTTCATAAAACGTTATAATTGGAGTAATTAACTACCCAGTCGTTCAGTTACATACCACTGCTATTACACACAATCCATCACAATTTCCAGCGGTAATAGCGCATTAAACACATCCTCGGCTAAGAAATCCAGTAGCCCTAGCACGGCAGTGAGGTACCAACCTCGCCCGGCCGGGCACCATCCTGAGCACACACGGAGCTGCCCCAGGCAGGGGAGGGCACTGGGTGCCGAAGGATGCCTCGCCATGCGTGACTGCAAACACAGCCCACGTATCAAATAATAAACCTTGCCGTCGCAGTAGAGGACTAATAGGTTTGCTTTAATGGATAGCACATTTCTGTGCCGCTCTGTATCAATACAGATGTATTGCTCCAGGCACTACGAGCAATTAAGCTGTAATGAGCTGCTTCCTCTGCACACACAAACCTGGGCCTGGATCTCCTAAATTAAACTGTAATGGATGAGCCGAGCCTGGCGGGGCCAGCCCGGGTCTCTGCTGGGTGTAAACCTGCTCCTGCTTCTCCTTCACTGCTGGGGGATGCGGTGGTGGGCAGAGGGCACGGGGCAGGCAACGAGAAGGGCTGGGGGACACATGGCACTGGTGTGGCCGAACCCCACGTCCTTCCCCAGCACCCTGTGCCACCAGGGGGGTGACAGCGGGGACCACAGCACGGCAAGCAGAGCACAGCACAAAGGATTTATCTCCCAGGTAGTGGCAAGAAGGTCAATGGCTCTTCTGCCTTACAGAGGAGAATGCTACAGCTGCTCTTTTACATCGCCGCAGGTATTTGAATTCTCTGTTGTCCGTCCTCCCTCAGGAGGGGAACCTGGTCACGCAGCCAGCTGCTGCCACACTCACAGCTGCTCTGCAGCCATAAAACCAGGCTTTGCAGCTCATTCTCTGCTCTAATCATATGTACTACTTCCACTGCAACAGAATCTTAAAAATATATGTATTCTGATGAAAGGATTAGCTTGGGAGAGAGGCTTTCAGCATCCCAGGCTCACACACTCCTGGTTTGATTTCCATAGCATCTCACTGCCCCTCAGCAGGAGGAGAGCAGCCCAAGGAAATATCCAGGGGGCAGAGAGAATAAAAAAGCAGGAGCAAGAAGAAGGTTGCATAAAAGCACACACGCTTCGACTACATGATCGCCAGGAGTAAGGAAAGGGTTGGTCACTGCAGACAAATACGATTAACACAGCAAGACACTGGATAATTAACAGAGTTGTCCGTATGCAAAATTCAGTGGATATTCCCAAATGTCAGTGCCAGACAAATTGCACCATCTGGTCAGCCAGATAGTCTTTTAACAAGAACTTTGTAGGCTGGAGGTTCTCATCCACAAAAACAGTTCACACTGGTACACTGTGATGTTACAAACTGAGGGCAATCTACCCTTCCTCTCCTGTCCTCCTGCATCCCAACCTTAAAAAACACAAATGGTGCATCCTCGGAGGAATACCATTAAGAAAAATGAGACAATCTCAACTCTCTCCTCCTTTCCCTGTTTTTCCCTGACTTCAGAAGCAAACATTATTGTTGAAAGACCATTTGTCCTTTTAAGAAGCAAGCTAAGTAATTTTAATATAATAAATATACAGTAAGAATATTATATAATAAATATTTTGCATGTTCTGATAATTTACTGCATAAAACCACAGTATTATTTAGAGTTTACCCTGCTGCCTCCCCAGCAGCATCATTTCCCCGTGCAGTCATCAGCAGCCAGATTTTCCAAACAAACTTCAGGGTGTTTCGAGCACTTCTAGGCAAGAGCTGGGGAGTACAGCTTGAAAAACCTTGTACTGTTTTGTATTTTGTCCATGGGTTTAGCAAGAGCAAGTCAGACTGTCACAGGCACTGTCACAAGAGGCAGAGCTGCGCCATGTCACGTAAGCCTGGCACACAGGCGGTCTGGTTGTCTGCTGCACCGGTGCAAACAGCAAACAAGACACACGCCGAACATCGTTATTACAGGGGACTCCGCATGTTCCCAGGTGCTGGGCACTCCCACACCACTGGCAGCGGCGGGGAAAGCACTTTCAGCACTCCCTGCGGAAGTCCTTATGAATTTCACACGCCACATCTGCAAAACGAGCCCGGAGACCAGAGGGATCCCCTCCTATAAAACCAGATACCAGAGCCGTTCCAGCACAGGCAGAGGTAATCTCCCCTTTCACCTCAACACACC
Source organism: Oxyura jamaicensis (assembly GCF_011077185.1). Classification (NCBI taxonomy): domain Eukaryota; kingdom Metazoa; phylum Chordata; class Aves; order Anseriformes; family Anatidae; genus Oxyura; species Oxyura jamaicensis. The sequence goes on along the minus strand of NC_048904.1, from coordinate 20,398,911 downwards.
TGCACCAGCTGTCAGTGCAAAAACCCACACCAAATACCTGTGTGCTGGCCGTTACTCTGGCATGCCTACACACAGTTCATCAAAGCTGAGCAGTGGGAGGCCTGCAGCACCTTCCTGGGACACCGACAGTGCCAGAACGTCTCGTGACGGCTGTTCCTAAGTGGCTGGATCTTCTACAGTCATTCTGAACAGCCTGTGAAGTAACACTACAGAATAGCCCCAAAGGCTGAAAGCCAGGAACGCTGCAACAAAAAGAATAGATTTATATCAGGGGAGAAGTTCTCCCATGTCAGTGCGGGTTCAGGAATTTAATGGTTTTAAATACTATTTTATAGGTAATACCAATTCCCTTGATTGTGCTGTGAAATCAAAACACCTGCTGAAGACCTTTTTCCACTCTAAAAAAAAAAAAAAAAAGCCCTCAAAGAAAATAAATATTCATGCACATCTGCCCATTTGAAATGAAAGGAGAATGAATCAATAATTTTCATAGCTTAGTAACCTCCCTCCAAGTGGCCTGTTATTTAGATTTTATACCAAGTTTGCCTTTATGAAATTCTGTTTAATACAAGTTTAAAAGTCAGACAAGCATAGTGCACTAAATCAAAGCTGTTTTCTGTGCTACATCACGGGGCCAAATACCCATCTGTTCTCTTCACACCACTGTGTGAACTGGTATTTTAGCATTCACGGCAGAAAGTTATTTTGAGATACCCAGAGCACAGGCACAGCAGTGCTGCACCCATTAAGACACCTGTATATGTCCTCATCTCTGTGCTCTGAATAACTCACCACGCGTTGGAGGCCGAATGTGTGCTCGGCACTGGACAAGAGGAAAGGATCTGCTACTCGTTAGAGGTACAACGGGACAGACATTCGGACAAGGAAGCGAGATCTGCACCATATAACGCCGATGGCCTCATTTCTACTGGTGTACATCAAGATGTAGGGAGCAGAGAAGCGGTATTTAAAGAGGCATTGGAAAACTGCACACATCTCCAGGTGCTGGGGAGCCAGGAGATAACACTCACAGAAATCCAGGACAGCACAGCCCTCCCTGGGGACGCTCTGGGCACGTGAGTGCATTCAGATGAACGCGGATTTGTGCTGCAAATGTGACTGCTCTGCCACGATCGGTCTCGTAGCGGAAACGTGCACGCAGTCCCGTGGATGAGGAGGAATAATCAGAAGGGAAATGCCACGTCCGGCTGATTTTTCTGCTCACAGCATTTGAGCAGCTCGTGCTCTCCATCCATCTCAAAGCCTGTTAGGGCAGGAGAAGAGATTGAATTGCTCACGTGTACAAACTGCCAGAGTCTTCCAGGAATTCATCAGGAATAGTGTAAAGGAGCTATAGTTTAATAGCAAATACTAACCAAATGCTAACCACGTAATATGTATGTATATATATATATATGTATGTATGTATTAGATGTACATGGATACACGTAACTCTCAATAAGAAAGCCTTTAATTTGACCCTAATTAAGTAGGCATTAATTATATCACAGCAGTCTCTGGCTGTATATTAGGCTCCAAATCACAGTAGTGACCCTCCAGTTTTTCCCCAGGACTCCTGAGTCCTGCTTCCCAGCGTGTCAGCTACACGGATCCCTGTGGGAAATCACGGAACTGCTATGGAAAACAAACTAAATACACACGTTATTACAAACGTGGAATGGCCATAAAATGTCAGCAAATCATTTAATGGTTATTATAAGTTACTTTTTATTACTGCTTCAATAACTATAAACTCAATTTGGTAACATCAATTATATTAATATAAGCACCCTCGGTTTACTCATTATAATTAAAGCAACTCCAGAACAACTGACTTAAGAAGAAAATGCTTTTCTCATCCCAAGTAAAGCAAAGCTTATTTTTACCTCTCCCTAGGCGTTTAGCCACTTTATTAAGTGATAGCAATGTACACAAGTCTAATTACAAAAGCAGCAGTTCGGAGAGGCACAGCGTTTGGGTGAGAGTCAATTTCAAACACAGTGAGCAAAGAGAGCCAACAGAGCCGTCGCCTTTTGTACGAGCACGTTGCAGCCTGCACCGGGCAGATCACCAGGAAAGCTGTTAGATGGGCGATCAGGGGAGGCTGGGATCTGTCACTGGCCATGGGTGGTGCTAATGGAGAGCAGAGTCTGACCCCATCGTTACCAAGATCGTCTTTACGTTAAGAGAGCCTTTCCCTTCCCTTCCTAGGGCGCAGTTTGGGACTACATTTATCATCTTTTTTTGAGAAAAACTATTATGACAAAAGCAAAAAGCACTGGTGGAAGTCCCAGAGAACAGAAAACTGTTGGGCCTGCAGTCGCTGAATGTAAAGTGACTGCACGTGTGAATTATTCGGATTTCCTAACCCTAAGCTTGACACACCTGCAGACCAGCAAGGGGTTAGAGGACCAGAAAGTTTTCTCTGCCATGGCAGAAGACACCGAAGGGCACGTCCAATGCCACAGGAACAGTGAGCAGCACGCCCTGTGCAGTGCTAGCCCATTATTTATTGTTACTATTTGTATTTTACTAGAGGTGAGCACGGACAAGACATATAGCTGGGGACAAGGATGGCATTGTGCTTGGTACATGCCATCATTAATGGATTTGGCTGGCAAGGCGCTGGAAAACAATTCATCAATAATCCCCATCACCGTCATCCTTGGCCAGCTCTAATGACTATATTAACTATAGCATAAAGAGCAATCGCATCGGTGCGTGATATATGAAGTACAGAATGTGTTTTCCTAAACATCTGCGAGGCAGGCAAACAACAAATTAACTTGTTGTAATTAAGTCTGATAATGCGATGATTTAAGCGCGACCTTTTTTTTGCCCTTTTTACAAAGTCTACCATCGCTCATTAATGTTAATAAAGCAGTTGAGTCCTTTACTAAATAGATGTCCATCAACGCTGCACTGGTAAATTGCTACACAGGTAGTTTTAATTAGTGCCTAGCAGGGCAGGGCAGGCAAGGTTTCGGCTACGCAGCGAAGAAGAGTTCAGTCTCTGTGATGTGAATGCCAGCCAGGCGCTTGGTACTGCGCTGAGCTGGCTCTGCAACCCACAACACCCACTAGGTCAAGCAGATTGTCTCAGAGCATCTTTACTCTCAGCCTTATAAATGATGGATTTCGTCCTTCTCTAATGCAGCAGGGAAAGCTCAGGTTTTGCCTGAATGAGGTTCATAAATGATGCATCACTGCGATTCGTGATTCACTCCTGCACACCTTTTACATACCTGCCCCCCGCACCCAGCGCTGCCGGGCACAGGAGCCATATTCACATGCTTACGTACCTGCAAGCAGCCTCTCCAAGGAGCCCCCTGGAACCCCAAAGGTTGGGCAGTGAAAACCACGCAGCAATCTTGCCCTGGGAGCTTGTTTTTGAGCACCCCAGAGCACTGAGCAGGGAGCAAAGGCACGGCTTGCCCAGCCCAGCGCTCAGAAGCAGCAGCCCCAAAGCTTTGGCCCCAGCTCACCCCAAACAGACATTGCCAGCCCAGGCATTTGGGGCTAAGGGGCAACAGCTGTGGCAGCTGCCGGGTAAATTATGCCACCTTCACATTAGCACCGTGTGAAGGGCATGCACGTCTGCATCAAGCTTTCCGCTCTCCGGCTGCCTTCCTGGAGAGCCGTGGACTGGACCCACACTGTGAGTGTGTTTCAGCCTTGAACTCACTCACTGGTATGACCAGCTTCCATCTTACAAGCAAACCTAGACAAAACACCACAAAAAGGGAGGGGAGGGGAGAGGAGGGATGCTCGCAGCTCCTCACGGCCCAGCCACGGCTCTGGATGCTCGGTGCTTCTCGAAACGTGGACCCAAGTAATCCATTTCTGCAGGAAAGACAGGCCTACATAATTACTGCCCTTGCACTGCCAGGCAATGTATATTAAAATGCTTGAATAGTGAACATGGCAATGAGTCCAGTTTCCATTTCGTTTTTGCCTTCCGGAAGGTGTGAAAAATAGAAGCGAATACAATAACCAAAAAAAAAAAAAAAAAAAAAAGATGAAAATTCTCATCTTCGTTCTGTTAAATTAAAGTTTACCTAAGTTACACAAATGCTGCATTTTAGCAGCACCTTTTACACTTCAAAGGGTTTCTATGTTTATATTAAAACCTTGATCAGCAGAATTTATTATTTAACTACTTCCATTTGCAGGAACTACCCCAACGTACAGCAGCCTGCATTTCAGTGAGCTTCTCTTTATACAATATTTTCTGCGTGGCAGCAGGGGGGAAGGGAAAGCACCCACCACTGAGCCCCGGGGTTTGTTTTATCTCAGCCACAGGCTCTGATGGAGCGCGGTCCGTACCTCGCCGCTCCCTGCATCCCACCCTGAGAAATGCAAGTGCTAAAAGCCTGCGGTGCCCGGCACACCGCCTGGCTCGCACAGCGGGGAACTGCAGCCAGCTGGTGCAGCAGTTTGGGCTTTAAGACTCACGAAATAGCCACGGCTACGCGTGGATCCCCGACCACCACGGCAGCATAGGGTTGCAAAGGGCAAATCAATTCCTGGAGAGGCCTCTGAGCGCCTGGAGCAGCCCTGCGGCTCCTGCCTTCCCGCAGAGGTGTGCTGGCGTGCGTTCCCTTCGTCGTTAGCAAACGTTTCCCTTGTCCTTGAGATCTTTCCATTAAGCACGCCCCTGACTCCTGCAGAACGCATGCTCGACCTTTTCTATAGAATTAAGAGCCAATTTAGTGCATATTTTAAACTCGTAATGAGATCAAAAGCGATAATGCCAGGATGACCTGGAGATCAGCCCAAGACACGGGAGATAATTGTTCCTTAATTATGATGCCTGCGTTGAGAGCCTCATCCGTGCACTGCGACGAGGTGGAAGCGGCTCCATGCCCCGGAGCCGTGACGGAGCTGATCCCTCGCTGCCAGCTGGGGGCTCAGCCCTGTGCCCCCACACCCAGAGAGCACGAAAGGGTGGGAAGTTATCACTGCACAGACCCAGAACCGAAGGGAGAAGGGTGAGATTTCAGGACAGGGAGGGCCATTCGCAGCATGAGGCTTCCTGAGGGCCGCCGGGCTGCACGTGCTGCAGCACTTCCCTGGCTCCGTCCCGCTCCTCACTTGCCGTGGCCAAACGGAAAAACTTACTTCTATTTTCCCAAAATGCGTATTTTCAAAGGCAATTCTGCACAACTTGTCCTGATTCTTCCATAACGTCGGTATACCTGAAACGAATAATAACACATGAACCAGTGAGTTGCTACCAAACCCCGCCGGGTTCAGATCCACACGGCATGGCCCCAGCAGGCAGATCGACACTTCTGGAGTGGTGGCCAGAGTCTCACCATGAGGCTGGCAGCACGGTTGTCCCCACCCAGCCCCAGCTAAGAAATTGGCTTTCCCACTATAATCACCCCAGGTGTCTCGGGGCGTGCTGGCTAATTCAGACATACAACCTCAGCTGCACCTCCGGAACAGCAAGTCATTATTTACAAGGGGGAAAAAATTAATTTAGATTGAAGCTCCCCCCAAAATACAGATCATATCGCCATATCCATTTCTTATGAGAAAAGCAATCATCTCACCGAAAGCTGCAGGCGTTTGCACGTCACCACCTGAGCACGGGCTATAAACTGCAAATCAACCCCGCAGGCGACTCCAGAGCCAGGCTCTCACCCTTTCCTCGTTCAGCCTCTGTTTCCTCGTTTGTCCCCCTGCACACCCCAGCTGCCTGCAGGACAGGCGGCCCACGGGGCAGCACCCAGCCCCACGAGGTCTCTGCCCCTGCCCTGCGTGGGGCTGTGAACACCGCTGCAAGGCGGGTGCCAGCCGCTGCTTTTGGCTCCCATCCTCTGCCAGCGGCCACTTGCCAGCCGATGGTAGCAAAGTGGTGACTTGAAACCATTCACAGGAGATGATTAGCTAATACTTGTTGAGCCAGCAGTATAAAAACTGGATGAATCAGCCTCGTATGGAAGTCAACTCTCTAATCAATGTGCTTTAGCTCATGCGATACATACTGAATTCCTAAGCACAACATTAACTGGTGAAGATTATGATCCGTACCTGAGCTCACAACAGCCCTACAGTAGCAGAGCTGGGGATTGAATAGCCTTTAAATGCAGCCCACTGCTATCCTTCTTAGGGAGTGAAGTAGCTGTGAGAAGGTCATTATTTTTAATCTGTGATACCTATTAACGATCTGCAGCACAGCAGGCATGCCGTGATGAACCACTCATCCTGGACGAACTGTTTTCTCCTGTCAGGGAGAGCAGGGACCACGCTCACCCCACTGCCTTTTCCTAAAACCACACATTCCACAGACTTGTCCCAATGCATGGGTGATGTGAATGACCTGGCCTCCCCCAGAAACCCAACTTTCATTGACCAAATGTCCCAAAAGCGAAGCACGCACCCCAGAGACCTCTGGTGTCTGCTTTGGCTGTAAGCAGGCACTGAGCATTACTGCGGAGCCCTGAATGACACTAAAACCTTCTGGACCTCGTCCCAGCTGGGTTCGTTGAGTTTCCTCCAGTGGCAGAGCACAAAACAGCATCCTCACCAGGTGCCTGGCGATGGTACAGGACAGCATCCTC